>NC_056583.1:15679049-15825755 GCF_018340385.1 Cyprinus carpio
TTATTTATGTGGAGTTTGGATCAAAACATACTCATACAGTTACTACATTATTAATACTGTTCATCTGCACATTATTAGTAAGTAGAACAAATCTAGTTTGAAAGTTTCCAAAGTCTTTGTTTATGGCACAAGTGGACTAGATGTTGATGCTCTTTGTGGACAGCTAAAGTGGGCGTTGTCTAAAGTGAGCGGCTCCTCAGGAGGTCATTTGATGATCAAGTGTGAACATCCTCAATACAAAACCAACCCAAAATATATCTGTAAAGAATCAGACGGATGTACAGAGAGGAAGAATCCAGGGAGTTCAGGGTGAATGGATGGAGAATGGAGATTTTTCTTTATATGACGACACCAGAGCAGGAGTCTGATGGTGTCTTTAGAGAGCTGAAAGCTGCAGATGCAGGAAAACATACAGGTGTGGAGTGAAAAGTATCTGACTATACTGAGAGCTTCACTGAACTACAGCTGAGCGTCACACACGGTGAGGAACCTCAAGTACTTTATCTTGTATATGTAAATTATTTGTTCTGATTTTCATGTTATTTTTGTAATTTATAGATGCAAACTATCCAAAGAGTGTGACTGAATCTGTGTATCTTGGTGGAGAAGTCTAACATTACTGTCAGATCCCAGAGGAACATGAAGTTTCATTTCTGCAAAGAGGATGATAATCACATCTGACAAACCATCAGCTCATATAAAGTGAGAGAAATGAGTGGTTCATCAGAGAGAAATGAAGAGAGAGTTTGTTACAGTGAGCATCAGTGATGTGAGTGTGAGATATGCTGGAGGTTACTGGTGTGGAGCAGAAAGGCGAAACCAGAGACACATATCTGACTTTCATCTCTATGAACACTAAAATTCAGCTCAACCTCATCAGTGAGTCCATTCACATGATTTCACTGTAGTAAACAACAGTATATCCACAATCATTTGTGTTAAATGTCTGTGTTTGATTGTTTTTTTAGTGCCTCCAGTAGTGAGGACATGAAGGAGGAATCTGCTGAGATCATCTGTACTCTTATGATTCAATCTATAAATCAAAGCCAAAGTCTCTCTGTAAGGGGAAGTGCTCCACTAGAGACAGAAATCCTCTCAGTGAGACTGTGAGAGAAGAGAACGAGACCAAGACTGGCAGATTGACTCTGAATGATGACGTCACTGCAGGTGTCTTCACTGTGACCATCACTGGACTGACAGCAGAGGATGCTGGGAAATACCTGGTGTGCAGTGACATTAGAAACAGAGCTCAATTATCTTTACACTCATCTGATCGTCATCATGAACGAGGGTGTGAGGAACGTTTCTGCATCTGAATATGTGAAACTACGGCTGTGAATTGATGTCTTGGTCTGTTAACATTTCCAGAGCTGAACTTGATTAAGTATGAAGGAGACGACGTGTCAATCCAGTGCAGACATCATGATGAAGATCAGAAAAGATTCTGCAAAGCACATGAAGCCTCCATGTGTGTGAAGGATGGAGTTTCATTGGAGACGATCAGAGATGATCGATTCTCTTTCAGTGATGAAGCATCTACTGGAGTCTTTACTGTGAACATCACTGATCTGAGAGAAGAGGATTCTGGGATATACTGGTGTGGAGCTCACGCCATCACTAAAGTGCATTTAAATGTCACCAAGGGTTAGATAATTTTATTTATTCTTACATTTTCAGATATCAACCCTTGAACAATCAGATAATTTATCTACACACAACAATCACAAATAATTTTACTGAACTTTATTTTTAAAAAACCTACTGTAAACTTTTTTCATGTGTTTGTTTATAGCTTGAAATGTAATCAATGTTGAGTGAATGATGAAATATATAATAATAACATTTATAAAACCCTTTGTGATTTTTGTCAGTAACAGATTGTCAAATTTTACCAAAAGCAATTTATAAATATAAAATGTATATGAAATTTGTTTCATGTTACAGATTAGACATCACTCAAACTAAAGAGTCATGTTAACGGCTGAAAATGAAACTGCACCGTTAGTTTGAATATTTGTGTAGATATTGTTTAATTTACGTGTAACTTTTTGTTTCTCTTTAATTATTACTTTGTTGGTGTGTTTTATTCTCAGATTTCTCCGTGATCATCATTATTAGTGTGTGTGTGATTCTGCTGCTGATCGGTGGATTCACTCTGACTGTGTGCAAATTAAGACACAAGAGAAGAGGTGACACTCACTCACAATTACCCACAATCCCCTCTGATGAGCTCCTGTACGCTGCTGTCAGTTTCCAGAAGCATGAAGAGTCTCTCAGTGAGGCTACAGTCAGATTCAGTAAGAATGAGATTCACTCTGATTACGCTGCAGTCAGTCACAGCACAAGACTCAACTAATTTAGATCAAGGATTATCACATATGTATTAGCAATACTATATAAAAAAAAAAAAAAAAAAAACAGATTCTGTTTTTTTCTTTCTTTTACATTTGTTTACATTAATTTGTTGATAAAAGTGGACTCAATTAATTGAATGTTAAAAGGTAATTTATTGATCAGAATAGTTCAGTTCAGCGTGTGAATCATGAGACATTTTAAAGTTTGCTTCTCATGTTGCTTCTTTCACATGTTTTAAAATAGTGTCAGCTCAGTTTATGTGAGGGTGTGATAAAAACAGGAAATACAAACACAAGTTTCCACTCAGAGACACATGCAGCTTTTGACACACACTCAAAACTGGGTTTTGGCTTCTTGTTTAGTTTACTTAAAACGATCTAATGAAACAACACTTGAACATTTTGTCACCACTTAATTTCATTACATTCTATTTATTTATTTATTTATTTTGTGTGTGTGTGTGTGTATGTGTGTGTGTGTCTTGCGACTATGTTAATAATTTGGGTTGACAAGTGAATCTGGACAGTGGATTTCCAGTTTTCTAGCATGCTTTGCATTGATGTTAATCGGTGGAGTACATGTTGAAAATAAGCATATGACACTGAACAGAGATTGTGAACAGAATACTATAAGAGCAGAAGACAATATTATATTATGATTTGACAAATGTAATTATTTTGCATAAACAAATCAAATAAAATCAAAACAATGAGCCCACAAATCAATAACACAGAATGTTTATAAAAATGAATTGTTTTAAATGACATACTGTTGTTTAAGTTAGTAAACTTTGGTCAAAACCAGGTTAAACAGGCATCATTTTCATTATTATCTGTCTGTGTGGCTAAATTCAAAATAAAGTGCAACTTTTATAGCAATATGCTAGTTTGCTTTTCCGAATTAATCTAGAGAAAAATACAAATATATTTTTCAGTCTAGGAAAATATGTACGATTATTATTGATTATTCGTTTCTAATGTTGTGTTGTGATATAAGGGGTGAGCTCATCATCAAATGTTCAAAACACAAGAGCAAAAGACTGACGAGACATGATGAGTTGTGTTTGAATGTCTACAAAAATACTTTAAAGAACAAAACACATGTTCGATTTGGTTATGAATTTATTTTAAAATCGAAAATTTGTATTAGGTTAAAGAGACTTGTTTGTAAATGTCTCAATGTTTTATGTTTGCAGGGTTGTTTAATACTGTGGTGAATGTACTAAAGAAGAGCCAACATGTGCTGCTCTCCAGCTTGTGGTTTTCTTCTTGCATTTAAAGTCTTTAGGTCAAACCAAGTCGGCCTTCAGCCATGTGCAGGTGTGATAAAAACAGGAAAAGGTTTTTCAATACCCACTGTAACCGATTTTTGCAGAAATTAATGAACAGGCAGACCAGCTAAAAGAGGATTTTCAGACAGTACTTGTTAAATTTGTATATGTTCCACAAAGACCGGTTATGTCTTCAGAAGACTTGCAACTACACACCACGAAACATATGGGCAAGTTTTATGGTGATTTTTGGAGCTTGACAGCAGTGGTTTAACTAACAGTCACACTGAGGCTCGAATGTCAACAATAACAAACTCAAACAACAATATGACTAATTTAAATTATGAGCATGACTTATTATACAGTATATACTCTAATGTACTGAGATATTAAAAAGACATTTCAAACTGTACATCAGACTATATTTGTACACTTTTTGGAAGAAAGTGTAAATATTAAAAGGATAGTTCACCTTCAGTTGCTGGCCCCCACTGACTTCCATAGTATGAAAAAAAAAAAAAAAAAAACACTATGCAAGTCAATGGGGGCCAGCAACTGAAGGTGAACTACCCTTTTAAGTGCTTGTGCAAACCTTCCCCACAATACAATGGTGTGGTCATTTTTACCAATTTAACATTAACAACTGGCATCCACACCAATTTAAATTGGTAAACGTTTTAACAATTTAACATTAATGGCCAATTTTACAAAAATGAAGAAAGCTTGCTCAGAGTTTGCTTCAGTAACTGGCTGAAGTTACTGTTTTTTAGTTCGTAAATTATCATATGTGGAGAATTTTAATATTTAATTTGCATGATAAGTTTTACATAATATACAGCATAATTAATCTATAGGGGATGGTGGTTTTACAGAGGGGATGATTTTTGTCATTTTTTCAACAAGGCGGCTGTCATCCCCTCAATTCAAGCCCTGCCTTTAAGGAAGCTGCAGGCTATCAGAATATATAAAAACAGGATGAACACTATTATTTTGTGAAATACCTTTAGGGATAGTGTAATTTCAGTAGAGAGAACAAAGACGTTGAACTTTTTATAGTCTGTGAAAAGATGCTGTGAGAGCTCTAATTGGTCGAGACTGTAAACAGTTCTATATGTTCAGTTTTAGGTTTTGTTCTTGTAAAATGTGAATCTCTCTATTGAATCTCCCTAGTGTTAGTGTTTGTGATGTTTTGTTCACCATGACATGTATTATTATAGTTTTCTAGCATCTACAGTAAACACACAAAACATCTGGCTCCACCTAGTGGCTAATATAAAGTACATTTCTATCACTAAACTCTACATTTCTTGGTTTCACAAAAAATAGCTTTATGTGGTTTCATAGTAATTGATAGAAAACTTTTTATCGTTCTGGTTTGATCCAATGTAAAATTTTACACACCTTCTGTATGTTTAAAAAGAAAGAATGGAGATATGGAACTTTATGCTAATGGTATGATGCTAATAATTAATTAATATGATGATTACATGGAGCCATTGTTCATGCACATTAAGAGAACAGACAAACTCAAGTTCCATCAATTCACTTTTTGTGTTTGTTTTGTTGATCTGTCATCAGTGATGCTGAAGTCTGATTGACAGCTGCTTGTCTGTGGTGCTGAATATATTTCATATATATATTTTTTTAAGCATTATCAAAAAAAAAAAAAAAAAGTCCAAATGTCAGTAAGATCTGGTCTGTTTGCTCATAAAAAGTGTTTAATGTTTCTTACAACTGATAAAAGTATAAAAAAAAATGATGCATTTTAATTTTAAGGTGTTTCTGGTAGGGCTCTAGATGACGTCAGTGAACTTACATATTCAGTTTACTCTCGCCCTCTAGTGGAATATTTATATGTTGCTGATCAATTCACTTCAGTGTCATTTATCCTCATGAACATGAAAACCTGTGTGAGCTCTGAGTATCAGACAGTGTACCTCCACTAGGTGGCGCTCTTTCAAGTGTGAATTAATGTGATATTCAGTCAGTGGTGATGGTGGGAGGAGCCAGTAAAGCTGCTCATTACTGATAAAGAGCTGAATAAAGAGGAAGTAACTAAAGCAGGAACAGATGTAGAGACAGAGAGGATTCACACAGAGATCATTCAGCAGAAAGAAGACTGAACTCAACTCACAATGAAGATCCTCCTCATCTTCCTCACTTTCTACCTGATCTCAGGTAAGAGCTTTTCTCTTTCTTCACTGCAGTAATGATGCTGTTTTCTGTTCATCAGCTTTCTGTTCACATCTGATTGACAGCTGCAGTGAGATGCTTTAGCGTCACGGGATATTCTGGAGGAAGTGTTCTTGTGGATTCTGGGAAACCTTGGTTCAGTGCAAATGTTAAATATATGGCTAAATTACCTGAGTGGAGAATAATAATAAATGATAAGAAACATGATAAATGGATTAATGAAGGAAGATTCACTTTATTTTCCAATGATTATGGAAAGCTCATGATCTACATCAGAGAACTGAACACACAAGATGCGGGACGATACGCAATTGATGTTCCTCACAACCAGCGTATATATATGACTGTGACTGTGAAAGAAGAAGAAGGTCAGTCATTTTTCTATCAAAGTCTTCGTTTATTAAATCTAGTAATTTCTAAGGGTTTTTTTTTTTTTTTTGCAAAAAATATCACAGTTTCATGTTGTAAAGTGTCAAAGAGAGTGATGGTGAATATTGGAGAAACTGCCAATTTCAGCTGTGAATATTCACAGAATCACAATAATGATCTTAAGATCATATTCAAAGAAGGAAAAGACTCCATTGAGACGATTTACAGCAGATGGAAGAAGAAAGAAAGATTCAGTATTTCTGATGACAAACATAAAAACATCTTCAGTGTGAGAATCACTGCTGTGACACCAGATGATGGAGGAGTTTATTTATGTGGAGTTTGGATCCACAGAGACTTATACAGTTACTCCATTATTAATACTGTTCATCTACATGTTGTTAGTAAGTACAACAAACTCATTCAAATTTTGCAAAAATAAATAAATGCAAAACAACAACAACAACAAAAACACTGTGTTTGAAACAGATTCAGTGATATTTTTGTTGTGACAGATAAATTGGCTATGTATAAAGTGAGCGGCTCCTCAGGAGGTGGTTTGATGATCAAGTGTGAACATCCTCAATACAAAACCAACCCAAAATACATCTGTAAAGAATCAGACGGATGTTCAGAGAGGAAGAATCCAGGAGTTCAGGGTGAATGGACTGAGAATGGAGATGTTTCTTTATATGACGACACCACAGCAGGAGTCTTGATGGTGTTTTTTAGAGAGCTGAAAGCTGCAGATGCAGGAACATACAGGTGTGGAGTGAAAGTATCTGACTATACTGAGAGCTTCACTGAACTACAGCTGAGCATCAGACACGGTGAGGAAACTTTACTTTATCTTGCATGTTTGGAGAATTTGTTCTGATTTGTATGCAGTTTTCTTGGTTAACAGATACAAAATATCCAAAGAGTGTGACTGAATCTGTGTATCTTGGTGAAGAAGTCAACATCACCTGTCAGATCCCAGAGAAAAATGAAGTTAATTTCTGCAAAGAGGATGATAATCACATCTGCCAAACCATCATCTCACTCTAAAGTGACAGAAATGAGTGGTTCATCAGAGAGAAATGAAGAGAGAGTTGTTACAGTGAGCATCAGTAATGTGAGTGTGAGAGATGCTGGAGTTTACTGGTGTGGAGCAGAAACCAGAGACACATATCTGACTTTCATCTCTCTGAACACTAAAATTCAGCTCAACCTCATCAGTGAGTCCATTCACATGATTTCATTTGAATAGATATAGTGCATTCAATAACACAAGTTGTGTGTGTTAAATTATCATGTTTTTTTGTTGAAAGTGCCTCCAGCAGTGAGACATAAAAAGAGAATACACAACTAGTTCCTTAATGACCGAGATCACAGGTTATCAAACATTACAAACTGAGTTCTATACATATTTATTGTATAGAAAATGTTAAAACAGACATTATGACTCACTCAAATACATTTTAATAATTGTGTAGCTATTATATCATTACCTCTGGACTGTGTGTTGTGTGTTTTATTCTCAGATTTCTCCGTGATCATCATTATTAGTGTTTGTGTGATTCTGCTGCTGATCGCTGGATTCACTCTGACTGTGTGCAAATTAAGACACAAGAGACGAGGTGACACTTTGTTTCAATATTTATCTCTTGAATCGTTAAATTAAATTGTTTGAGTGTCTCTGAGCTGCTTCAGTAAATCTCACTCACTCACTGAGTTTCTGTCTCAGATGCTGCTGACATTTAATGTTGATCGAGTTTGTCTTTCACTTTCTGATTTGTTTTGTGTTGGGGTTAATCAGGAAGAACCTCGAAATCAGACAAGAAAAAGAGAGAGAAAAATACAATGGTGAGTCACAGTGTAATGAACACATTACTCCAATTCTAAAGTCCTTGCTCTGGCTTCCAGTCAACTCTACATACACCCAAGCTTCACTTACGCTCCTCACAAGCTGGTCTGGCTGTAAGTGCCTTGAGAAGCTGCTTTATAAGTTATTATTTTTTTATAAAGTATTGTCAGTTATTATGTCTTTATCCATGTTTAGTAGTGTATTACACAGTTTTTGTGTTAATTACAAGTGTGATATTGTTTTGTCACAGCTAATGATCAATTTTAATTTACACCTCAGCCTCCTCAAAAACTTCCCCCACCAGCTGCCATTCTTTTAATGTACATTTTCTCTCTATTTTATCTTCATTCAGTCATCATGTGCAGACAGCAGACGTGATTCTCTCTCAGATCCTGGATCAGCTCAAATGAACAGTCATGATGAATTACCCACAATCCTCTCTGATGGGCTCCTGTACACAGCTGTCAGTTTCCAGAAGCATGAAGAGTCTCTCAGTGAAGCTACAGTCAGATTCAGTAAGAATGAGATTCACTCTGATTACACCACAGTCATTTACCACAAAAGACTCAACTAACTCAATTTACACTAGTATTTTACAAAAGACCGTTTTTTTTTGTTGTTGTTTATTTGTTTTTTACATTTGTTTACATTCACAGTTTATTGATAAAATCTGCTTGTAATCTATAATTTAGTGTTAAGCAGTTGTTAGGTTTGATGAGGGTTGTTCAGTTCAGTTTGTGAATCATGAGATACTTTAAAGTTTCCGCTGCTGCTCATGTTGCTTCTTTCACATGTTTAAAATAGTTTGTCATGTCAGTTTATGTGAGGCTGTTATGAAAACAGGAAATAAACCCCTTGACTGACACTTCTAGAAGATAAAGTTTCCACTCCACATATAGACACACAGCAGCTTTTAACACATACAGTAAAGGCTCTTTAATAGCAGCTCTTAAACAGACCTTTATGATGAGACACATGAAGTTTGAGAACTGTTAAATGGCTTGTTTTCATCTCTTTGAATATGCTATATGCTATGCTATTTGAAAGTGAAAGTGAAAGTGACGTGACATTCAGCCAAGTATGGTGACCCATACTCAGAATTCGTGCTCTGCATTTAACCCATCCGAAGGGCACACACACAGAGCAGTGAACACACACACACACTGTGAACCAATTCCCAGAGCAGTGGGCAGCCATTTTATACTGCGGCGCCCGGGGAGCAGTTGGGGGTTCGATGCCTTGCTCAAGGGCACCTAAGTCATGGTATTGAAGGTGGAGAGAGAACTGTACATGCACTCCCCCCACCCACAATTCCTGCCGGCCCGAGACTCGAACTCACAACCCTTCGATTGGGAGTCCGACTCTCTAACCATTAGGCAACGACTTCCCCACACTTTGTCCTGGTTTAGATTTGTACATACAAAATAGTTACACAGAGAGTATAAAGGAAGACCTTGATAGCATTAACAGCAGTGCATAGGGAGTGAATCTAGTTTGAAATACCAGATCCCAGAAATACATCCAGAAATACAGTATAAGAACATAATGGTCTGATTGTTATCAAGAAAGATTGTGAGAAAGATTCATAGTTTAAGCAAAGGAAAAGGTCTGAAATTTGAATGATATAATTTCATGAATTTTATTTAATATCATGTTCAGGACAGATTTAAATACTGATATAAACTACCAACAATCAGGTAATATAATTTATCGACTGTATTAGCTTTAATTAATTTTTTGAAATGATTTGCCATTTATTGTCATATTTGAAGACTTGAAAATGGCATTTTAATATGATTTTGTCTCAGAGTTTGTGTGTGTGTGTGTGTGTGTGTGTGCGTGAAGAACAGGCTGTTTTTCTGTCCAACTCAAAGCCACAGAAAACTGGTGAAGGTTCAGGGTCTCAGTTTAGTTTGAGTGTGAAGGTTAAACAGCTTTATTCAGGAAACCCACAGCGAGACACATGAGACTGAACACAGACAGACAGAAGATGAACATTTATTGTGAGCAGAAGACAATAAAGACTAAGAGCTGCTCATTCAGGGATTCACCTGCAACAAAACATGAAAAACTTTTTATGATCAACAAATTATCCATGTGTGATTTGACAGTTTTACTTTTATAATAAGAAAGAAAAAAAAGCAAGTCCACAAATCACAGAATGTCTGTAAAATGCTTTACATGTTATATATGTGTGTTGTTAAATTTACTTATTTTATGTTAATATCATGTAAACAAGCATCTCCAGGTTTAATGTAATACAGGATTTGTACTCGGTTATTAAAGAGACTTGCTTGTAAATGTCTCAGTGGTTTGTGTTTGCTGGGTTGTTAAATACTGTGGTCAGTGTGATAAAGTTTATCAACGTGCTGACTTGAGGTTTTCTTTAGCTCTTGCATTTCCAAGTTATTTTGGTCAAACCAAGATGCCCTTCAATAACCTTCAGGTTTGATAGGGACAGGAAATTGACACATACTTGACTTGGCTTAAATCTAGGTATTATTAAATGAATGTCGATCTCCTTTGGATTTACCCAACAAAGTACATCACAACACACCCAAAACTTGCAGTGAATTGCACGTATATTATATTCAGCAACCCCATCAATCATCAAAAACATTTACATTGCACAGAAAACAGAGAAACACCAAAAAGAAAATATAAAATGAAATGATCAAAAATAATCACTAAATAAAATATTTTTATTTGGTGATATGAACCAGAAATAAGAATGGTAAAACTTAGCTGATGATGAAGCCAACAATGTTTGGTAATGGTTGAGATTATGATGTCCATGCAAAAATCCCCACTCTAGGAAAGCAATGTTCGGTTAGTGGTAATCCAATTTTGACATAAGCAGGTCAAACTTGATACAACAAAGAGTCCTCCTGTCTTCCACATGTAGTATCCACCTGCTCTTTGTGTTCGTGTAAAACGTCCCAATTGTTCATGAGTCCAGCAACAAACAACAAAGTAGGCTGTTTGTGGAAGCAAACCTTTTGAACTCTTTACTCATAAGAAAGAAAGCAAGGAATAAAGGTACATCTAAATAAAGACACATTCACAATTATCATGCATGATTGTCTCAAAGATTAATACATACGCAATACAACAATTACACATTAAGTTAACACCAAAAAACATACAATGCATGAAAACACAACAACACTACTTACTGACTGACCAAAAGGAAACAAATTCCTCAATCATAGGACCTCAGAAAGAAGGTTGATATAGCACAAGAAAGCCATTACTACTTCTATCCAAACGCTTGTCTACTTTTTCATGTATAGTACCTGGCTAAATACTCATCTAGGAAGATGGTTAGTGCCACCTAATGGCGCGGAAAAACACAACCGCTAAGGTAATTGTGTTAGATCTATTACATAGTGTTTGTGATTTCTGGTTCACCATTACATTTTTCACTTACCGACTTATATGTAAGTAATCGTATTATAGTTTTGTTGCATCTACAGTAAAGGCACATCCAGCCTTCTTACAGAAACGTTTGGCCCTATCTAGTGGCAAATATAAATTGTTACATTTCTGTGACTTAACATTGCATTATTAGTTTAATTAAAATAAACTTTATGTAGTTGTGTGGCATTTGATATAGAACAGATTTTCTTATTTTCTTATTCTGTTATGATGAGTTGTGAATGTCATTGATTTACATGCCTCGTGTATGTTCGAAAATAAACAGTGAATCTGGAGGAGTAAAGCTTTAACCTAATATTTGATAATTACATGGAATTGTTGTTCTTAAATATATTTTTATCATCAAAGTCAGAGATGAAAGAAAGAAAGAAGATCTCGATCTTCGCTCTCGTTAAACTGTCATCAGTGGTGCTGAAATTTGACAGATGCTGTCCGTGGTGCTGAAATCACTTTTTTTTGTTTTGTTGTTGTTGTTGTTGTTTTCCGATGATGTTCCCCCTGCCCCCAAAAGTATCCAAACAAATACAAGTATGTTTGCTCCTAAAAAGGTGTTGTTTCTTACAAGTGAAAAAAAAAGCAACTCCAAAAATGAGATGCATTTTGTCATTTCCAAGAGTGCCTTGTATCTAGTGAACCTCAGTGAACTTACATGTTCACGTTCTAGTGGAAGATTTAAATAATGCAGATCAGTTTACATGAGTGTCATTTGTCCTCATATAGAAAGCATGAAACCTGTTTGAGCTCCGAGTATCAGACACTGTAACTCCACTAGGTGGTGCTCTTTCAGTGTGATTAATGTAAGTCAGTAAAGTAAGTCTCACTGTTAAATATACTGCAGCACATTTTTCTTTCCAATTCAAAGCCACAGAAAACAAATGAAGGTTCAGGGTCTCAGTTTAATTTGATTGTGAAGATTAATCAGACTTCTTCAGGTAACCCACAGTGAGACACATGAGACTGAGACGTAAGCAGAACATTGTGAGCAGAAGATAAAGACTAAGCTGCACATTCAATAATTCATATTGCATCTGCTGTAAGCATTGAATGGGGCTTTTGATGATCAAGAAACTGCCTTACTAGTGAAAGAGACTGGCTTGTAAAGTTCTCAATGCTTTGTATTTGCAGGGTTTTGCATAGTGTGCTTGTGGTTTGATTTCTCTCTTGCACTTAAATTATTGGGGTCAAACCAAGAAGCCCTTCAGCCACCTGCAGATGTGATAAGAACAGAAAACTGGTTTCCGTAGACACACATTTTCCTCTCTATAAAAAGATGCTGTGAATTGGTGTAATACATGAAAAGAAAACGTTTCTGTAATATCTCAGTTCTTCATTCAAAATGTTTTATTCGGGTCAAATGAAATACTTAATACAGGTCAGATATAGATAACATTATCTGCAAATGTTTTAAGCAGCACCTGGTCACGAGAACTAGAGACATGTAAACATTCACATGTAGTTTGACTCTTAGTAGGAAGATCAGAGACCAGCAGAACCCCTTCACTGACAGCTATAGTGAATCTAATCAGTAAACAGCTGCCATCGTGTTCACATTAAAAGGCCAATACAATGCAGATCACCTTAGAATTCATCGATGTTATGTCAGGATGTAGTATCAAGATTATAAACAGATTCTTAAATTTGTAATCCCACACAGGGAATGCTCAAAACTGGTTTTGCTATTAAGTTCCACAAACTGCAGTCATAATTTAGGGTGCATTATAAAATGTCTGCTTTTTAAGTCCTTAAAAGTCCAATCGATCGGCCCCCTTTGAATCCTGTAGCTCTTTGAGCATTGTTTTACTTCGGTATTGAACTCTGTGTGATTAAAACACCTAATAAAACTAACTCAGTAATAGTGGGACTAATAATGAGTCATAATTGTGACCCTGTGTATCTCATCACACATGGTCAATTCTTAATTTAGAAACTAAATATTGAAATATTACACGTCAACAATCCATGCAATGAGGTTTATTTTCAACTCCTTCGCAGGTGTCTCGAAATTTGCACAGAGCAGAGAGGAGAAGATGTTCTGTGTGTAATCAATTCAGCTTAGACCCGTTTTCACACAGACCTGTTTTATGTCATCTGACGTTTTGCAGTTACAAAGCACAAAGCATATGGAAGATTTTTATGGTTCCATTTGGAGTTTGACAGCAGTGGTGTAACTAAAGGTCACCCTGCTGGGCAACACTGCTAAATGACTCAGTATCAGACAGTGTAACTCCACTAGGTGGCGCTCTTTCAGTGTGATTAATGTGATGTTCAGTCAGTGGTGATGGTGGGAGGAGCCAGTAAAGCTGCTCATTACTGATAAAGAGCTGAATAAAGAGGAAGCAACTAAAGCAGACAGATGTAGAGACAGAGAGATTCACACAGAGATCATTCAGCAGAAAGAAGACTGAACTCAACTCACAATGAAGATCCTCCTCATCTTCCTCACTTTCTACCTGATCTCAGGTCAGAACTTTTCTCTTTCATCACTGCAGTAATGATGCTGTTTTCTGTTCATCAGCTTTCTGATCACAGTATCAATCTGATTGACAGCTGCAGTGAGATGCTTTAGCGTCACGGGATATTCTGGAGGAAGTGTTCTTGTGGATTCTGGGAGACTTTGGTTCAGTGCAAATGTTAAATGCATGAATAAATTACCTGAGTGGACAAATATAATGAATAATATGAAGCATGACAAATGGATCAGTGTTGGAAAATTCACATTGTTTCAAAATAATGAGGGAAACCTCATGATCTACATCAGAGATTTGAGGGAACATGATGCTGGAGGATACTGGATTGGTGTTCTTTACAAGTGGGGTATAGATATGACTTTACATGTGGAAGAAGGTCAGTCATTTTAAGATCAAATTCAATTCAAGTTTATTTGTATAGCCCTTTTAACGATGCAAATCGTTGCAAAGCAGCTTTACAGAAAATTAAAATTTCTACATTATATTTAGTAATAGCTTATCTCAAGTTGATGTCCATATGGCCGAAATGTACGGTAAAAAATCAAGCAGTTAATGTCATGTAATCAAATAGATGGTGAACACTATTAACAGCAATGATTATATGTTGGGATCAAACTTATAGCAAAATTTGGTCGTTTTGTATGTTGACTGAGGGTTGGCATAATCTCTTCTCAGGTCTTTGTAAGAGCTGGATCCTGACTGAAGCTTGTGTAATTCTTAGTTACCTTGGGATTCCAATCCCACGGTGGCAGAAACAGAGAAGGAAATAGAGAAATAGTTAGCGTAACTGCTGTTCCAACCAAGCAAAAATTATGTGTTCAACCCAAGCAAAAGAATGTTAATGTGCATTTGATCAGATGTAACTGCAGTACAAGATTTTGAGATACATTATTTGAATGCTTGGCCAAAGAGATTTGTCTTTAATCTAGATTTAAACAGAGAGAATGTGTCTGAACCCCGAACGTTATCAGGAAAGCTATTGCAGAGTTTGGGAGCCAAATGTGAAAAAGCTCTACCGCCTTTAGTGGACTTTGCTATCCTAGGAACTACCATGAGTCCAGAGTTTTGTGACCTTAGGGAGCGTGATGGATTGTAGCGTGGTAGAAGACTAGTTAGGTACGCAGGAGCTAAACCATTAAAGGGGTCATATGACGTTGCTAAAAAGAACATTATTTTGTGTATTTGGTGTAATGAAATGTTTATGAGGTTTAAGGTTAAATAAACACATTATTTTCCACATACTGTACATTATTGTTTCTCCTCTATGCGCCGCCTTTCTGAAACTGCGTCAATTTTTACAAAGCTAATTGTTCTGAAAAGCGAGGGGTGCTCTGATTGGCCAGCTATCTAGTGTGTTGATTGGCCGAATATCTCAAGCATGTGACGGAAATATTACGCCCCTTTACATACTGTGATGTCAGGCGTGTGTTCCTGATGGGTAGGATAAAATGTCAGGACACCGGTGCGATGAGATAAAACCCATTACATATGAGGTATTTGTTGCATCCAGTGGGCACATAATTACTGATTATAATGACTTATACTGTCTTTTTTTACGCATTGCGTTGTGTGTTGCGCCGCATAAACATAAAACCATGTCTGCATTTGTCATCAGAGAAAGGACAAACAACAAGCACTACTCTACACTGCTCAAAACTCGTGTTTGAATCATCAGTGGCAAATCTTTTACATATGAAAACGCACTTACAGTCTGTGAGTCAGAAGCGCCAGACTGTCCTTGCAAAGTTGGAATTGCTCCATTTTAAAGAAACAGACACCGGCAATATAGGCTACTCTCACAGGAAACAGTCCTCGTCCTCCGCAAAATGCGCAGCACACATCTGAATATTTGGGTTGAACTGTTCTGGAACAGTGTTGTAAATACAACTTAACCATTGATTTCTAGTTGTGTCCTCTTTTGGAAGGCCAAACAAAGTTGATAGGCTTTCACAATGAAACACACTGTGTCTCCACAACATGGTGCCAGTGGCAACAGCGAGAATAAAATACACACTCTTTCTCTTCGCGAAAACATTTGCGCCGTTATTATGCATATATTCCCACATAGTGACATAGATATGTGGGGCGTGTTAGAACGAGCCGTTTCAGGGGGGCGTGGATGAGTCTTAACTTTTATAAAGAATATCTCTTTGGATTTGAGACTTTAGTCTTTGCAACTTTACAGATCTTCTTTATGCACCAAGAGCTTGTAACACTCCAAAGTAAAAGGAAAAATTTAAATCGCATCATATGACCCCTTTAAGGGCCTTATCTAGCCGCTGCATTTTGGACTACCTGTAGCTTGTTTATTGAGGATGCAGGACAACCACCTAGCAGTGCATTACAATAGTCCAGTCTAGAGGTCATGAATGCATGAACTAGCTTTTCTGCATCAGAAACAGGTAACATGTTTCGTAGCTTGGCAATGTTTCTAAGATGGAAGAATGCTGTTTTTGTAACATGGGAAATATAATTTTCAAAAGACAAGTTACTGTCTAATATAACACCCAGATTTTTGACAGTAGAGGAAGTAACAGTACATCCGTCTAGTTGCAAATTGTAAATCTACGAGATTCTGTGTAATGTTTTTTGGTCCAATAAGTAATATCTCTGTCTTATCTGAATTTAATAGGAAAAAATTATTGGTCATCCAATCTTTTACATTTTTAGATAATTTAGAAGTTTCAACATAACTTATAAAAATCATCTGGTCTTGTTGAAATATGTATGTATATATTCTATGTAATAAAATTCCTAATCATTTTAAAAGCCTGATTAAAATATATTTCTGACAGATGCATGTTGTAAAGTGTCAAAGAGAGTGATGGTGAATATTGGAGAAACTGCCAGTTTCAGCTGTGAATATTCACAGATTCATATTAATGATCCCAAAATCATATTCAAAGAAGAAAAAGACTCCATTGAGACGATTTACAGCAGATGGAAGAAGAAAGAAAGATTCAGTATTTCTGATGACAAACATAAAAACATCTTCAGTGTGAGAATCACTGCTGTGACACCAGATGATGGAGGAGTTTATTTATGTGGAGTTTGGATCAACAGAGACTCGTACAGTTACTCCATTATTAATACTGTTCATATACATGTTATGAGTGAGTAAGACAAACTCTCAATCAAACCTTGTTCAAAAGTTTCTGCAATTTGCATTTGCAGCAGAGTTGATAAGATGTGATATTATAGTTAAAGTATGATTGTTTACATTATAAACCAAATACAGAAATATATTATAAGCACATTAATGTTGCAATTTACTTGTTCTTTATACAAAGTGCCTCCAGTAGTGAGACATGAAGGAGAATCTGCTGAGATCATCTGCTCTTATGATTCAATCTATAAATCAAAGCCAAAGTCTCTCTGTAAGGGGAAGTGCTCCACTAGAGACAGAAATCCTCTCAGTGAGACTGTGAAAGAAGAGAATGAGACCAAGACTGGCAGATTGACTCTGAATGATGACGTCACTGCAGGTGTCTTCACTGGGACCATAACTGGACTGACAGCAGAGGATGCTGGGAAATACTGGTGTGCAGTGACAGTAGAAACGGAGCTCAATTATCTTTACACTCATTTGATCGTCATCATGAATGAGGGTGAGGAAGGTTTCTGCATCTGAATATGTGAAACTACGGCTGTGAATTGATGTTCTTGTGTCTGTAACAACATTTCCAGAGCTGAACTTGACTAAGTATGAAGGACGACGACGTGTCAATCCAGTGCAAAACATCATGATGAAGATCAGAAAAAGCTTCTGCAAAGCACATGAAGCCTCCATGTGTGTGAAGGATGGAGTTTCATTGGAGACGATCAGAGATGATCGATTCTCTTTCAGTGATGAAGCATCTACTGGAGTCTTTACTGTGAACATCACTGATCTGAGAGAAGAGGATTCTGGGATATACTGGTGTGGAGCTCACGTCATCACTAAAGTGCACTTAAATGTCAAAAAGGGTACAATAACTTAATTTAATCAATATATTTTCTTCACTCTCAAGACTTCACATATTTAAATAGAAACAAAATACCAATAATACAATCAGTATTTGAAATAAAAATTGTTGAATACTGTTTTCTACTTCTTTTTTCCTTTTTTTCTTTTTTTGAGTTTTTCTTTGTTATCACTTGTACTTGTTTTGTAAAATGTATTTATAACCAATAATGTTGGACAGAAAAGGGATGAAAATGAAAATCATAAAATGTAGTATTTGTGTAGATAATGGTTTATTCATGTGTATCCCATCTTTAACATTGTGTTTCATTCTCAGATTTCTCCATGATCATCATTATTAGTGTGTGTGTGATTCTGCTGCTGATCGCTGGATTCACTCTGACTGTGTGCAAATTAAGACACAAGAGACGAGGTGACACTTACACAAAGCCCAGTTCAGTCTACTGCATAATTACCCACAATCCTCTCTGATGAGCTCCTGTACACTGCTGTCAGTTTCCAGAAGCATGAAGAGTCTCTCAGTGATGCTACAGTCAGATTCAGTGAGGATGAGATTCACTCTGATTACACCACGATCAGATTCACCACATGAGACTCAGCTAACTTACTCAGGTCACAAAGCCTGCATTACATTAGTTGACGAGTGGAGTATCTATTCACACTAAGTGAAAATTGCCCACCTTGTTGGCAGAGGCTATTTACAGTAACTCCACCCAGCAATGTCTGGATAGACAAAACTATAAAAGTAGCAAAATACACAACTGGAACAGTGGTGCAACATGTAAGGCGCGTGATGATAACCTTTGGCGCAATCGACTTGAGTTTGAATCTGCCTTCTGCCAAACTCGTTCTACTCCCTTTTCCCATCACATGTCAGACTGGAAAGTTGTTTATTTTCAATAAACATGAAATAAATATTTGAAAAGTGTAAATTAAGTGCCTCATGGGAATTTAATAACAAAGAGTTTATCGGGTAGGCTTAGGGCCTTTATTGTCCCAATAAGGTGGCAATCTATTTAATCATTTTAATAAATATGATAATTTACACTCAATATGTTATTGCAAACTGTTTTATAATGTATTACAGTACTGAGGTGCAAATTTGTTTTAAAATGCACCATAAGACTATAATAATCTGATTATCATTATCATCATTATCATCAAAGAGAGTGAGATATAATTTCTGCAAATAATAAAAAAATTATTTTCACTTGCATCACTGTCAGGACTGATTTAAATATATAGGAAATCAGGTCATTTTGTCTGATTGTTCATAATTTGAATAATTTAAAATTAGTTTCTTATATATTATTGTACAATTATTAGTAGTCTTATTTCAGTTTAAACATTTAATGTTAAAATTTTTAATATTCGTATTTATTTATTGTGAATATCTCACAAAACGTTTTTGATGAATGCTGGAGGTCTTTTAGTGTGATGAACATGTCATTTTTCCGTCAAGCTCAAAACCACAGAAAACAACAGACAGGTTCAGGGTCTCAGTTCAGTTTGAGTGTGAAGATTAAACAGACTTTTCCAGGAAACCCACAGCGAGACACATGAGACTGTACAGAAACAGACTGAAGTGGAACGTGGGCAGATCTGCTGATGAAAATGGAAAAAAAGAAATGGTCATTTTGTTTTCTCAAAAGACAATAAAACCAAACCCAAATACACAAAGGGGACAGCCTTTCTCTCTATTTGCATCAATATTAATGTTGTATTTATCTTTCAACACACACAAAGTCACTGCCATTTATTCATTCCTGCGCTTAAGATCTTGTGTTTCTTTGAATTCTGCACATCTTGTTTATTCTCAGATTCCAGCACAGATTCGGGAATATTTTAGGTTTCATTCAGTTTCCAGAAGCATGAAGAGTCTCTCAGCGATGCTTCAGTAAAGAGCACAAGACTCAACTAGATCACGACATTACATTTTTAATGAATACATTAAAATAATAAAATAAAAAACACATACAAATGATTTATTTATTCATTCATTCTTTTTTTTTTCTTTTTTTTTTTACAATTTTTTTTACAAGTGTGTAATTTCATAAAAAAGGCTACTCTTAAACCCAGTAGTTTTATAGACTGAATAGACTTGTAAACGTCTCAGTGGTTTGTGTTTGCAGCTTTTAAGTGTGCTAAAGACCATCAGCGTGAGATGCTCTCCACCTTGTGGTTTTCCCTCTGCTCTATTTATATTCTTTGAGTCAAACCATAGGCACTTCAGCCACCTACATATGTGACACAGGAAACCGTTTCTTTAGTAACAATGGACACAGACTTTACACTTCAAGAAAAGATATAAGTTTGTGTAATATATTGTATGAAAAATGTAAATATTGTAATAATATATCTCAGTTCTTTAGATTGTAAATATTCAAATTATGGTACGATACACACAAGAGCCAATGAGGTATAAGCACCGTTTCGACTCCTCCCTTTTCTCCATACTGTATGTTAAATGAGTGCCGTGTGTCCGTTTGAAAGGAAACAAAGTTTGCGTGTGAATCAGAATTTGAACAGAGATCATAGAGGGAGAGAGTTTCTGTGGGTAATCACTTACATTTAAACCTGATTGTCACACAGAGCTATTTTATGCCCTTAGACCAGCATTATCAAACGTCTTGGGGCCATGGACCCCTTACAGTGGAGAAAAAGGACCCCTCATAATTCTAACCGTGATTTAAGCATATGCTTACTGCAGTTTGTACTCTCAGATGCCATTGGAACTTAATATGAGGTAGAGAGTCTCTAACGGGTACAATCAGTTTTGATATTCTGGAACCAGCATAAGCACAGTGAAAACTAGAAGTAAAGAGTAAACACACAAATAGATGGTTAATAAGCTTTTAGCATAATTTACAAATAAATCCTCACACCTTTTACAGTGCATCATCATGCATTTGTATATATGCAATGCACATTAAATGACCTTTAAAGCTATTTAAAATAACAACACATAAACAAAAATTTGCTTAGTTAACACATGAAACCTTACTGGTACAAGATACACAACAAACAATTTCCAGAAACAGTCAATGTAAACATTTTACATCATTACAAATTATTCTCTTAAATAGGGAACTAAAAAAAATACACACCTCGCTCCGCTCACCAAGGGTGCAAGTTTTAAACTTGCTGTTTCCTGAATTAGCCACTAGCTTGAGGATCTCTGGGATATGTCACTGCACTTCTGAGACGAGAGAAATCTGATGAGTGAAACTGATGATCGGCTATACAGGTTCCGGGCCTAACAGCCTCAAATCCAGTCACATGAATGACCTGACTGTGAATCAATTACCTCTACAGTATCAGACAGTGTACCTCCACTAGGTGGCGCTCTTTCAGTGTGATTAATGTGATAATCAGTCAGTGGTGATGGTGGGGAGGAGCCAGTAAGCTGCTCATTACTGATAAAGAGCTGATAAAGAGGAGTAACTAAAGCAGACAGATGTAGAGACAGAGAGATTCACACAGAGATCATCAGCAGAACAGAAGAAGACTGAACTCAAACTCACAATGGAAGATCCTCCTCATCTTCCTCACTTTCTACCTGATCTCAGGTCAGAGCTTTTCTCTTTCATCACTGCAGT
Organism: Cyprinus carpio; assembly: GCF_018340385.1. Lineage (NCBI taxonomy): Eukaryota > Metazoa > Chordata > Actinopteri > Cypriniformes > Cyprinidae > Cyprinus > Cyprinus carpio. Next base: position 15,700,552 of record NC_056583.1, read on the forward strand.
AATGAGTGCTGTTTTCTGTTCATCATCTTTCTGATCACAGTATCAATCTGATTGACAGCTGCAGTGAGATGCTTTAGCGTAACGGGATATTCTGGAGGAAGTGTTCTTGTGGATTCTGGGAAACTTTGGTTCAGTGCAAATGTTAAATATATGGCCAAATTACCTGAGTGGGGAATAATAATAAATGATACAAAACATAAATGGATTCATGAAGGAAGATTCACACTTTATCAAAACAATGAGAGAAAGCTCATGATCTACATCAGAGAACTGAACACACAAGATGCTGGAAGTTACAGGATTGGGACTGATGGCCAGTGGTTCATAGATATGACTTTGAATGTGGAAGAAGGTCAGTTATTGTATTTTGTCTTTATTTAGTATAACTACTGATCAAAGCATATGCAAAACAAATTTCTCTATTTTGTGAATGACAGATTCATGTTGTAAAGTGTCAAAGAGAGTGATGGTGAATAGTGGAGAAACTGCCAATTTCAGCTGTGAATATTCACAGAATAATATTAATGCTTCCAAAATCATATTCAAAGAAGAAAAAGACTCCATTGAGATGATTTACAGCAGATGGAAAGAGGAAGAAAGATTCAGTATTTCTGATGACAAACATAAAAACATCTTCAGTGTGAGAATCACTGCTGTGACACCAGATGATGGCGGAGTTTATTTTATGTGGAGTTATTGGATCACAGAGACTCGTACAGTTTACTCCATTATTAATACTGTTCATCTACGTATTATAGAGTGAGCAATAGAAACTATCAATGTCTTTAGAAGAAAAAGTGTTTGCTTTGTAGTATTTGTGAGATGTTAAATTTGATTAATGTGATTACAGTTCCGAATATTGTGTTTGATAGATAAGTGTTGAATTGTTTATAAAGTGATCGGCTCCCCAGGCTTGATGATCGAGTGATGTGACACTCCTCAATACAAAACCAAACAAAAATACATCTGTAAAGAATCAGATAAATCGTCATGGAGGAAAAATCTATGTGTGTATGTGTGTGAAGTTTTCTTTAGATTTTTTATGTAAATTCTCTTGGTTTACAGATATAACGTTTGTGACTAAATGCTAGTGTATCTTGGTGAAGAATGTCACTATCACCTGTCAGAATCCCAGTGGAACATAAAGTTAATTTGTTTGCAAAGAGCTTGATGATCACATCTGCCAAACCCATCCCTTCTCATCTAAAGTGAATGAAATGCGTGGTTCATCCGAGAGAGAAATGAAGAGAGAGTTGTTACAGTGAGCATCAGTAATGTGAGTGTGAAGAAGATGCTGGAGGTTTACTGGTGGTGGAGCAGAAACCAGAGACACATGAATCTGACTTTCATCTCCCTGAAACACTAAAATTCAGCTCCAACCTCATCCCATACAGGGTCCCATTCACGATGATTTTTAACGTGCAAACTTCACTGATTTCAAACCACTTTCTACTGTTACAATGTTGGTAAGTATTCTTTTTTTTTTTTTTTTTTGTAAGCAAAATTTAAAGCTCCAGGGCTTTTGTGAAAAATATTATACTTTGGCATTTTTGTATCCCTGCCCACAGACCAGTTGGATCCGACAGTGCTTGATTACACACAAAACATTTATTGTAAAAAGTAGGATTTTCATCAATGAACATGTGAACGTCATTATGGATAAAGGAACAGGAACACATATATGGCAACAGCTGTCTTACCTGTGTGGGAACCGTTTTGATTTGGTGGTTCGTGTGGAATGGACATAATCAGGATTTTTTTTTTTCTGTCCATTTGGCTTAAAACACTGTTTTTTACTCACATTCAGTCCTAAAAAAAAAATATTGACTAAACAGCGTTTTTTTTCAGATTTTAAAAAAAAACCCATCGCCCTGTTGTCACAAAATTATGATTCCTTTACCGGCCTACAACATACAAGGAATTTTTCCACTGGAAACAGAAAAATGACTCACTCTCGCTAAACATTTCCTTTTTTTAAATTCTCTGCATCCAGAAATGATGCCATTATGACTAAAAGTTTGTTACAAGTATTTCCTACTAAACAAAGGCAGTTTTTGACTCTGGTCAAAGCGTACTAAAGCAGACTGGTGGGAGTGGCCTTGGATGGCAACATGCCCAGTGCATTATGGGTTTTGACGCTTTCCTACCTATTTGGCATGAGGGAGGACACCAGCATTGTTTCTTTGTTTTCCTTCGTCAGGTAGCACTGATTTTAATTGATTTTTTTTTCACTTTTTTCTGCTGCATAGACAGCCCCGTTTTATTGAAAGCCCATTTTGACAGGAGTGAAGTTTCCCTTAAATTGTAGTAAACACAGTAAATTCAGAATCATTTGTGTAAAATGTCTGTGTTTGATTGTTTTTAGTGCCTCCAGTAGTGAGACATGAAGGAGAATCTGCTGAGATCATCTGCCCTTATGATTCAATCTATAAATCAAAGCCAAAGTCTCTCTGTAAGGGGAAGTGCTCCACTAGAGACAGAAAATCCTCTCAGTGAGACTGTGAGAGAAGAGAAAGAGACCAAGACTGGCAGATTGACTCTGAATGATGACGTCACTGCAGGTGTCTTCACTGGGACCATAACTGGACTGACAGCAGAGGATGCTGGGGAAATACTGGTGTGCAGTGACATTACGAAACAGAGCTCAATTATCTTTTACACTCATCTGATCGTCATCATGAACGAGGGTGAGGAAGGTTTCTGCATCTGAATATGTGAAACTACGGCTGTGAATTGATGTTCTTGTGTCTGTAAACATTTCCAGAGCTGAACTTGACTAAGTATGAAAGGAGACGACGGTCAATCCAGTGCAGACATCATGATGAAGATCAGAAAAGATTCTGCAAAGCACATGAAGCCTCCATGTGTGTGAAGGATGGAGTTTCATTGGAGACGATCCATCAGATGATCGATTCTCTTTCAGTGATGAAGCATCTACTGGAGTCTTTACTGTGAACATCACTGATCTGAGAGAAGAGGATTCTGGGATATACTGGTGTGGAGCTCACGTCACCACTAAAGTGCTTTTTTAAATGTCAAAACGGGTACAATAACTTAATTTAATCAATATATTTGCTTCACTGTCAAGACTTCACATATTCAAATAGAAACAAAATATCAATAATACAATCATTTTTTGAAGTAAAAAATTGTTTTTTTTTAGTTTCTCTTTGTTACTCGTACTTGTTTTTGTAAAATGTATGTATTACCAATAATTTTGGATAGAAAAGGGCTGAAAATTATCATAAAATGTAGTATTTGTGTAGATAATGGTTTATTCATGTGTATCCCATCTTTAACATTGTGTGTGTTTCATTCTCAGATTTCTCTGTGATCATCATTATTAGTGTGTGTGTGATTCTGCTGCTGATCGGTGGATTCACTCTGACTGTGTGCAAATTAAGACACAAGAGACGAGGTTTTTGGTCATTTATTATCTGTAGAAACACATTAATAATTAGTTATTTGGGTGTCTCTCAGCTGCTTCAGTAAATCTCACTCAGTCAATGAGTTTGGGTCTCAGATACTGCTATACATCTTCAGTTTGACAGTTGATCTAGTTTGTCTTTGTCTTTCTGATTGATTCGTTTTGTGTTGGGGTTAATCAGGAAGAACCTTGACATCAGACAAGGAGAAAGAGAGAGAAACATACAATAGTGAGTTACACAGTGTGTGTGCTTGTACATACATACTTACATTGTGCTTATGCAATGTTTTCTCATTTTAATATATATTTTATCTTCATTCAGTCATCATGTGCAGACAGCAGATGTGATTCTCTCTCAGATCCTGGATCAGCTCAAATGAAGAATAATGATGAATTACCCACAATCCCCTCTGATGAGCTCCTGTACGCTGCTGTCAGTTTCCAGAAGCATGAAGAGTCTCTCAGTGATGCTACAGTCAGATTGAGTGAGGATGAGATTCACTCTGATTACACCACAGTCATTTACCACAAAAAGACTCAACTAACTTGCTTAGAGATCACAGATTATCACACATTACACCATTATTTGCTTACATTTAGTTCATTGATAAAAATAAACTCAATAATCAAAAATGAGGATTGTTCAGTTCAGTGTGTGAATCATGAGACACTTTAAAGTTTCCATGGGGGATCATGTTTTTTTTCACATGTTTAAAATATCAAAGATAAAAGCAGGAAATGACTGACACTTCTAGAATATACTGTGAAGTTTCCACTCCAAATACCATAGTCAAGACCAGAGTCTTGATTGGTTTTGGTCTTGGTCTTGGCTTTGGTCTTGGTCTCATAGGCCTGATCTAGATTGGTCTTGGCTTTGGTCTTGGTCTTGGTCTTGCTCTCATAGGCCTGGTCTAGATTGGTCTTGGCTTTGGTCTTGGTCTTGGTCTTATAGGCCTGGTCTAGATTGGTCTTGCCTTTGGTCTTGGTCTTATAGGCCTGGTCTAGATGGGTCTTGGCTTTGGTCTTGGTCTTTATCTCATAGGCCTAGTCTAGATTGGTCTTGGCTTTGATCTTGATCTTATAGGCCTGGCATAGATTGGCCTTGGTTTAGGTCTTGGGCTTGGTCTTATAGGCCTGAGGTCTAGATTGGTCTTGGCTTTGTCTTGGTCTTGGACTTATAAGCCTGGTCTAGACTGATTTTGTTTTTAGTCTTGGTCTTATAGGCCTGGTCTAGATTGGTCCTAGCTTTGGTCCTGGGCTTATAGGCCTGGTCTAGATTGATCTTGGCTTTGGTCTTGGTCTTATAGGCCTGGTCTAGATTGGTCTTGGCTTTGGTCTTAGTCTTGGTCTTATAGGCCTGGTCTAGATTGGTCTTGACTTTGGTCTTGGTCTTATATTACAGTCTGAATTGGTCTTGACTTTGGTCTTGGTCTTATATGCCTGGTCTTTAATAGCAGCTCTAAGAGCAGACACAAATTCAACTATTGTAATCTTTATGATGCAAAGAACACTGTTATGGCTTATTACTCATTCTCATCTATAACAATATTTATACTTATCCATAAAATAAATAATACCAGTGCATGCAAGAAACACAACAAAAGTAACGCAATAAACCATCACAAAAAACAAAAAAAATAGCATTACAAATAGCATAGGATTCACGTAATCAGATACACCAAGTAACTAGTAAGTAACATTACTTTTTTTAATTTACAATTGGTCTTATGGCCTGCTAGATTGTCTTGGCTTTGGTCCTGGGCTTATAGGCCTGGTCTAGATTGATCTTGGCTTTGGTCTTGGCTTTGTCTTGGTGCTTATAGTCACACCGGAGCAGATGTCTTGCCATTTATGCTGTGCCCGTGGTCTGATAGGCCTTCTCTAGCCTTGGGCTGAGGCACTTTGGTCTTGGTCTTATATGCCTGAGTCTTTAATAGCAGCTTCCTGAAAACATACACAAATTCAACTAATCTTTATGAATGAAAACACATGAAGCTTGAGAATCTGGCCCAGAGCTGATTGACAAGCTCATCTGTACCGATGTTGACAGAAATCGGAAAAAGATTCTTACTTCTAGTTCTAGAAGAAATGTGAACATGCATTATATTCATCGCACTAGAGACAACAAAAAAAAAAAAACAAAAAAAAAAAAATGCATATGTTAGCTTTCCTCAATGTTAATAAAAAACAGTTAAAAGCATGTCAGAATATGACTCAAAGCTGCAATCATTATATATGTTAAATAATACAAATATCCTTTATGTATTTAAGCCCATTTTATTAACTAATTGGCTGCTGACCTTTGATGATCCAATTCAACCATACTAATAAGCAAAAATTACACAAGATAAACTAACATTTCTTCTTCTTTTTTATTGCTGAATAGTATTGAACTTCTTCTGCGTTCTGCTGCACAGATGTAAATTTACATTTCTTTTAACCTGAGGCTTTTTATATTAAAAGCAAATAAGCAAGCCCAGCCCAAACTGAAAAAGTAATGCAAAAGTAACATAACGCATTACTTTCAATAAAAAGTAACTAAGTAACGTAATTGGTTATTTTTTAGAAAGTAACACAATATTGCATTTTCCCCAACACTGGATACAGAGCTACAAAACTTGATGATCAATACTTTTGCTAATGTTTTTTGTAATTCATTCTCGTTCTGTTTGTTTCTAGTTAATTTTTCTGATGTAAAAACTGTGTATACCTTTCATGTAGAATAATTTTTATTAATAGAAAAATAAGTATTTTGTGCTGTTATATTGTCTAAATCTGTTACTTAAGATACAACAGTAAGATTATTTAAGATATAACAGTCAGTGAGATTATTTTTACATTACATTTGAATTATGTCAAACATTCTCATGGCATGAAATGCAAAAAAACAACAAAAACATATAATAGAACAATATAAAATATATTACACATAATAACACACATAATACACATATTCAGAATTCAAAATTTAATATTTTATAATAAACACATTACCAATCAAAAGTTTGGGATCAGTAAGACTTGTAATGTTTCTAAAGAAGTCTCTTATGCTCATTAAGGCTGCATTTATTTGATCAAAAATTGAGAAACAACAACAACAACAGTATTCTTGCAAAATGTTATTACAATATAAAATAATGGTTTCTATTTTAATATCCTATAAAATATAATTTATTTCTGTGATGCAATGCTGAATTTTCATCAGCCATTACTCCAGTATAAAGTGTCACATGATCCTTAAGAAATCATTCTATTATGCTGATTTATTATTAGAATTATCAATGTTGGAAACAGTTGTGCTGCCACATTTATTTTTTTTTTTTTTTTTTTTTGAGACTGCGATACTTTTTTCAGGATTATTTGATTAATAAAAAGTTAAAAAGAACAGCATTTATTCAAAATATAAATCTTTTATAACAATATAAATATTTGCTATCGCATCTTTAAAAATTAACACAGCCTTGCTGAATAAAAGGTTTAATTTCTTTCAAAAAATAAAGAATAAACATTTTCTGACCCCAAACTTTTGAACTGTAGTGTATATTGTTAGAAAATATTTCTACTTTAAAAAATGCACTTCTTTTTATATTTTTATACATCACAGATTCCTGAAAAAAAGTATTACAGGTTCCAAAAAAATATTAAAACACTGAATTCATCAGTAAACTACATTTAGACATACTCTACTATATTATTTGTTGTTGTGATATTCAAAGGCTTTAAAATAAAAGTTTTTGTCACAAAGTTTCTAACCAACACTAGAGGTGTGGGTGTGTGTGTGCGTGTGTGTGTGTGTGCGTGTGCGTGTGGGTGTGGGTGGGTGTGCGTGTGTGTGTGTGTGTGTGTGTGTGTGTGTGTGTGTGTGTGTGTTTAACAGTGTGTGTGTGTTTGTGCGTGTGCGTGTGGGTGGGTGTGCGTGTGTGTGTGGGTGTGTGGGTGTGATGAACAGGCCATTTTTCCGTCCAGCTCAAAGCCGCAGAAAATTGGTGAATGTTTCTCAGCATCTCAGTTTAATTTGATTGTGAAGATTAAACATCTTTATTCAGGAAACCCACAGTGAGACACATGAGACTGAACACAGATAGACAGAAGATAAACATTGTGAGCAGAAGACAATAAAGACTAAGAGCTGCTCATTCACCTGCAACATGTACTGAAGTGATTCATTGAGGTGAATTAACAATGTGATTTGACTGTTAGGTTTATAAGCAGATCAAACCAAGGCCATAACCATGTCTTGAACATTGGGGGAACCAACTTTATATATATAATTACATTTTGTAAGATCTTTTTGATTAAAGTGATTCCAAACTTTGCGAGGCAGACGACGACATTCTGTGATCAAATACAAATAAACTTGTTAACACGCTCCACAGTACAACCCTGTGCGTTTAGTTACAACTGACTTTTAGTGCATGGATTCCCTGCATTTATGGCCAGCAAAGCAACACGCAGGAAAATTTGAATAGTGTTTTTATTTTTCGAATAATAATTACAGATCCCTAACATATATATATATATATATATATATATATAGAGGCCTATATGTACATACATACATATATACATACATATAATGCAGGTGTATATTAAAATCGTTTAATGCATAGATGAAGCTGCGCACACACAGAGACATTCAGGAGTACAGAAACTTCCTGTCAACGCAGCCCGCAACTTTTATTAATAAAACAGCTTCAATACTGAACCGCTACATTATATTTCTCAGCAACAAAGATGTAAAATCTGTGTTTTGGGAGTAACTAAACTCACAGCTTTATTGTTTGTAGAGAGAGATGCACAGATGCAGGTAATTCACAAACGCAGCTTTTATCCCCTCTCTCTCTCTCTCATTTTAAAATATCATGGAATATCTTTATACAGCAGTAATAGTAAGTTTTATGTTAGTTAGTTATTCTGAATTCAGCCAGAGAAAGATACAAATACAGTTGTGGGTTTAGAGATGTAAATGTCAATGTTTGTAAAGGTCACTTTCTGATGTTGTGTTGTGATATGATTGAGATTATTATCAGACAGAAAGCAAATGAGACACTGAAGTGGTGAGTCTTTACAGAAGGTTTATTTATTTCATTTAATTTTATTTTATTTTTAATCAAGGGTGTGTAATTTCAGCGGGAAAAAAGCTCGTTAACCCATTATTTTCATTACTGGCATAAATTGACTTACTTGTAAAAGTCTCAGTGCTTTGTGTTTGCAGGGTTGTTGATTACTGTGTTCAGTGTGCTAAAGATCATCAACATGTGCTGCTTTTCTGCTTGTGGTTTTATTTTGCTCAGTTTATCTTCTTCGAGTCAAACCAAGAAGCCTTTCAGCCAATAGCAGGTATAAAAAAAAAAAAAAAATGCATATCTTATCATCAGACTTTCCACTCCATAAAAACATGCTGCGAATTTGTTTAATGTATGAAACATTTTCTTTATTGTATATCCCATCTCTTCCTCCGAAAGGCTTTAGTCAGGTCATCGGAAATATTTTCTAGAGGGAAATTCAATCTCAAAACTATTTTTGCTAATAAGTCCAACCAACTCCAGTTGTATGTGTGCATTATGAAAGATCTGCTTTTCAGACATTTCAAATGCAAAAAAAAAAAAAAAAAAAAAGTAGATGACAGTGAGAAGTGATGTCCAGATCACAAACATTTTTTTTTTTTTCATTTGCTTCAGTAAGATAATTGTGTGTAAATGACATAATTGTGTGATACAGTTTCTGCTCTATTCCCTTTTCTCCTTATACGGCACTAAATGCCTCATTTCATATTTATGCAGTATATAAATTTGTATATTTAAACATTTTTTTAAATGACTCAAACAGTATGTTGTTTGTAATGAATGCCACTGTAATTTATTTCATTTTATTTTGTGTACTTATATTTTTCATTCTTGTTTTGTTCTAAATACAACATTTAAAGGATGTGTTGTGGAGTAAAGGGATCTAAAATACATTTGATCTACTGGTATTTTACAAGATTTTTGAATGTAATAATAAAATTCAATTGATATGTGATTTATCTGTTTATTATTATTATTATTATTATTATTATTTTCTTTCTCTCTCAACTGAAGTTTGACCGGGTGCGACTTAATCTCTGGAAAATAAGATAAATTATAATAATTGTGCTGTATTATTAAAAAGTGCATATGGGGACCATTTGTGTCAATAAAACAAGTGCATCATTACTCCCACCCACTGTAACTTTGGGTTTAATCACAGTTATTATTATGAGGTGGACGTATAGCCTATAAGGGGTCCCTGGCCTGAAAAAGTCCGAGAACCCCTGAATTAGATGAGGAAGACATCCAAAATGAGCAGAGGTGAGGTCTTTAGGACAGATTTGAGAAGGACTGCTCTAAAGGGCCTCAGTGAACTTACATGTACGTTTTACTGTCGCCCTCTAGATAAAGATATAAATGATGCAGATCAAATTACTTAATGGAGAACAAGAAACCTGTGTGAGCTCTGAGTATCAGACAGTGTACCTCCACTAGGTGGCGCTCTTTCAGTGTGATTAATGTGATGTTCAGTCAGTGGTGATGGTGGGAGGAGCCATTAAAGCTGCTCATTACTGATAAAGAGCTGAATAAAGAGGAAGTAACTAAAGCAGACAGATGTAGAGAAAGAGAGATTCACACAGAGATCATTCAGCAGAAAGAAGACTGAACTCAACTCACAATGAAGATCCTCCTCATCTTCCTCACTTTCTACCTGATCTCAGGTAAGAGCTTTCTCTTTCATCACTGCAGTAATGATGCTGTTTTCTGTTCATCATCTTTCTGATCACAGTATCAATCTGATTGACAGCTGCAGTGAGATGCTTTAGCGTCACGGGATATTCTGGAGGAAGTGTTCTTGTGGATTCTGGGAAACTTTGGTTCAGTGCAAATGTTAAATATATGGCCAAATTACCTGAGTGGAGAATAATAATAAATGATAAGAAACATGATAAATGGATAAATGAAGGAAGATTCACACTTTATCGAAACAGTGAGGGAAAGCTCATGATCTACATCAGAGAACTGAACACACAAGATGCGGGACGATACGCAATTGATGTTCTTCACAATCAGCGTATATATATGACTTTGAATGTGAAAGAAGAAGGTCAGTCATTTTTCGATCAAAGACTTTTAGTAAAACCACTGATCATTTTAAAGCATTTATATTCATAAAAGAAATTCCTCTATGTGAATTACAGGTTCATGTTGTAAAATGTCCAAGAGAGTGATGGTGAATATTGGAGAAACTGCCAATTTCAGCTGTGAATATTCACAGAATCACATTAATGATCCCAAGATTATATTGAAAGAAGAAAAAGACTCCATTGAGATGATTTACAGCAGATGGAAGAAGAAAAAAAGATTCCGTATTTCTGATGACAAACATAAAAACATCTTCAGTGTGAGAATCACTGCTGTGACACCAGATGATGGAGGAGTTTATTTATGTGGAGTTTGGATCAACAGAGATTCGTACAGTTACTCTATTATTAATACTGTTCATATACATGTTATGAGTGAGTAGAACAAACACTTAGTCTCTACAGTCTCTATTTCTACAGTCTGTGTTTATAGCCAATTTGAGTATGTTATATTTGTGATTGACAGATAAAGTGGGCGTTTTTAAAGCAGGCGTGTTCAATCGAGCTCCGCTATCTTACAGGGTTTTGCTCCGATTATTTGTGAACCACACCTGAACCCGCCAATCGAGGTCTTCAGGATTTTTAGAAACTTCCAGATAAGTGTGTTGGAGCAGTTTGGAGCTAAACCTTTTGAAGCAGGATTGGACACTCCTGGTTTGGAGATGAAGGTTCAGAGTCTCAGTTTAATTTGGCTGTGAAGAATTAACAGTCTTTATTCAGGAAACCCACAGACCACACGAGACTCAACAGAGAGATGAAGCTGAACGTGTACAGTTCTGCAGAAGAGAGACTGAAATACATTAATTCAGCTGCAGAGTATAGTGCAGCTTTTATATATAATGAAATACTGTGCATATGATGCTGTGCAAGAAAACTCTCAGTGATGATGTTCAGTAAGAGATCATCAGACGACACAAAAGCCATGCTTTAAATGTTTCATTTATGTACAGTTTGTTTAGACTCACAGTTGCTCTTTATTTATAACCTGTAAGTATTAAAACATATATTTGTATTGGATATAAAACACGCAAGTTGGATTTCATGTTCAACTGAAATGAACCAAAGCAGCTTCATGCTACAGATTAGATCACTTTAACACATTCTTGATAAATGTGTGAATTGAACATACACATCATCAGTTAGAATATTTGTGTCAATGTAATTTCAATTATGTATACTGTATCTCTTTAATTATTACTCTGTTGGTGTGTTTTATTCTCAGATTTCTCCGTGATCATCATTATTAGTGTGTGTGTGATTCTGCTGCTGATCGCTGGATTCACTCTGACTGTGTGCAAATTAAGACACAAGAGACGAGGTGACACTCACACACACAGACCAGTTCACTCACAATTACCCACAATCCCCTCTGATGAGCTCCTGTACACTGCTGTCAGTTTCCAGAAGCATGAAGAGTCTCTCAGTGAAGCTACAGTTAGATTCAGTGAGGAGGAGGTTTACACCACGGTCATTTACCACACAAGACTCAACTAACTCACTATAACAGAGAACACAGATCATCACACGTTATTATTGGTATTAATGCAGACGTGCTGCGGTGTCGAATCATGAGACACTTTAAAGTTTCCACCACTGCTCATGTTGCTTCTTTCACATGTTTAAAATAGTCTGTCATGTTAGTTTTTGTCAGGTTACAATGAAGACAGGAAACAAAACCGCTGAGTGACACAAATTATACTGTAACGTTTCCACTCCAAATTCAAAGACACCTATAATTCATATAGACTCTGTAATAGCAACTCTAAAACAAAAACGAGTTCAACCAGCCTTTATATGATGAGACACGTGAAACTTGAGGATCATAATTTGTACTCTGTTTAGAGACTGATAAATGCTGTTGTTATTCTCCTCTCTCTGAATATACCGCTGCTGTCTGACCTGCTTTACATTAATCCAGGATTCCAGTTATAGATATATATTGAGAGATGTTCTATTGATGCTCTGTTTGTGTTTGAATTATAGAATCATAGATTTTATTCATGCAGAAATAAATCATGTTTTGAAAATGGTTCCTGTTTATCATCTACAATCTTTTTATTTTAGGTCTTAGAATCACAGGAAGAGTGTCTAATGTCCATTCAGCTGCATTAGTGCTTTCTGAGCTCAGTCTGAGGAGATGTTCTGCTTTCATAGTAGCTCTCTAAACACAATAGGTTTCTATCAAGACATGCAGTTGTTTTTTAAACAGTCTTGAATTAAAAAAGTAAATTTCTTTCTGTCGAACAAAAAGATGATATTTTGAAGAACGTGGGTAACCAAACAGTTTCTCATCCCCACTGAATAGTTGTTGTTGTTTTTCTCAGTACTGTGGAAGTCACTGGCTACCATCAACAGTTTGGCTACTGATATTCTTAAAAAGAATTTGTTTTGTGTTCAACAGAAGAAAGAAATTCGTACAGGTTTGGAACAACTTCAGGGTTAATGATGACAGAATTTTAATTCTTGGGTGAATATCCTTTTAACACTAGTTGAGATGATCCGTGATGTCGATACACATGCAGCTCAATGACATTATATGTAGTTTCTTCTATCCCTTTCTCTTTATATGTCAACCTGACTGAAAACAAAGTGCAGTGGTGAATTGTTTCAGCTGAGGAAATCACTTAAATTTGAGCGTGTTTCTTACAAAACTTTTTATGGTTTCATAAGAAAATGTGGGGACAGCTGTTACAGTACTTCATTCACCTCTGATAGAGTTTGACATCAGTGGTGCAACTTACAGTCACTTTGGGGCTCATGAATTTGCCACAATATCATCTCACAAACAATCCTTAAGTATAAGAAAGTGTCTTATTTGACGGTTTTAAGTCCTTAATCAACTGCTTTGTGCATAGCTGTCTGTAACTTATCCACAGTGATCGTTTATTTACATTTTCTAAAATCATAAATCTTATGCACTGTAAAACCCGACAAGTAACTTAACTCAAACCTTTTGTGTAAACAAATATCCTTAAAAACCTGACAAGATATGTTAACTCAAACCGTTTGAGGAAACCGATTGCCTTAAACCATTTAAGTTTTAAAACTAATAGTTATGAGTACTCTGAACTTAATTCAGTTGAGTTCACTGAAAGAAGATATACATTGCAATTAAATAATTAAGTGATTAATTGAGTGATAATTGTGAATTAGTGATGAACAGCTGCTGTTAACAAACAGAATTACTGAAGAAAAGAGAAACAAGAACTACAACTGACTTCAGACACAGCCTTAGATAAAATCAACTGAAAATAAAATACATTAACTCTCTCAAGATCTGATTAAACCAACCCCACAAACAGCATCACCAGCTCCACTTATTAATAACCAGACTGACTTTATTTCTGTCAGATGTCTACAGAAGATCTTATTGAGAATTAACTAAGGTTTAGATGTTGATTTATTGTTTCATTTGAAGTAACCATGTTAGAGATCAGTGTTTGCTTTAGTTGGCCTCTGTAGACGTCTGACAGAAATAAAGTCAGTCTGGTTATTAATAAGTGGAGCTGGTGATGCTGTTTGTGGGGTTGTTTAATCAGATCTTGAGAGATTTAAGGGGAGACACTGCAGGCAAAAACACTGTTTTTTCATGCACCTGTCAGTTTTGAGATAATGGGCTTTTTGGCTTTTCATAAAGTGTTTTGTCAGACTAGTGGAAAGAAAACATCCAAAAGACACTGTTAAGTGTTTCTTTTATAGCACTTTAACTATTTGTGTCAATAGATTTCAATTATAATACATAGTTTTAAAGGCCGTTTTCTCAAAATGAGTTTTTTCTCCAACACTGAGCCATAAATCTCCACTTCAGTGGTACTTATACACACCAAACTTTACATTTTTATTCCTGTCTATATTCTGAAGGCTTTTACAGAGGGATTTGTTCATATATAATTTTCTTGATTATATACAACATTTTATTCCCCCCAAAATTGTGAAAATATATTGTTTTCTGGCTGTTCAAAGTATTTTCTGAATTATGGAGTGACAAAAAGAGATACCCAGAATTCCCTCTGTAAAAACATTTGACTCTAATATGTAAAAAAAAAAAATGAAACAAGAATTTTGAAACTGACTTCATCCAGTGTTCAGATTTTTGTACTAGAAATTTACACAAAAAAAAACATATTCAATTAAAAAATTAATCAATCAAATATTTAAACATAACATTTTAGAAAACTTGTAATACAAAAAATGTTTGCAATTATCAGTGTAATCAATCAACTGGGTAAGTAAGGTGATAAGTATTAGTAAAATTTTTTACCCTATTCACCTACAGTGTCTCGCCTTAATGTATTTTATTTCAGTTGATTTCATCTAAGGCTGTGTCTGAAGTCAGTTGTAGTAGTTCTTGTGTTTCTCTTTTCTTCAGTGATTATTTTTGTTAACAGCAGCTGTTCATCACTAATGCTCATCAGCACTTAGTTAATCAATTAATTACTTAAATGCAAAGTTTTAAAACTTACATGGTTTAAATCAAGGCAATCTATTTACTCAAACGGTTTGAGTTAAGTTACTTGTTGGGCTTTACAGTGTGCATGCACACTTAGCACAAAACTTGGTCGAGACTGTAAGCACAGTCACAGTCTGACATTTGCTTGTATTTCAGTTCATTCTTGTAAGCTACAGGGTAACGGGTGGCTGTAAAGTGGTGAAAAGTAGAGGTAAAAAACAGTCCATTCTACATCTTCAATGTGTGACTCTCAGTGTGTTATGTTTTCCTCTGGTGCTTTGTTTTATTTAATTTAATTTCATTTTGTTTTATTTAATGTCAACCCCATGAATTTCACCATGAATTTAGCATTCTTTCGAAATCTTTTGTATGACGCTCTCATACACAAATCCATTTGACTGCTACATACATCGTATCCACTAGGTGTCGCTCTTTCAGTGTGATTATTGTGATATTCAGTCAGTGGTGATGGTGGGAGGAGCCAGTAAAGCTGCTCATTACTGATAAAGAGCTGAATAAAGAGGAAGTAACTAAAGCAGACAGATGTAGAGAAAGAGAGATTCACACAGAGATCATTCAGCAGAAAGAAGACTGAACTCAACTCACAATGAAGATCCTCCTCATCTTCCTCACTTTCTACCTGATCTCAGGTAAGAGCTTTTATCTTTCATAACTGCAGTAATGATGCTGTTTTCTGTTCATCAGCTTTCTGATCACAGTATCAATCTGATTGACAGCTGCAGAAAATTACATTGATGTGACTGGATATTCTGGAGGAAGTGTTCTTGTTAGCTCATGGAAGACTTGGTTCAGTGGTTCTGCTAAATATATGGCCAAATTGCCTGAGTGGAAAAGAATAATAAATGATAAGAAACATGATGAATGGATTAATGAAGGAAGATTCACTTTATTTTCCAATGATTATGGAAAGCTCATGATCTTCATCAGAGAACTGAACACACAAGATGCTGGAAGTTACAGGATTGAGGTTGAAGGCCAGTGGTTCATTGAAATGACTTTGAATGTGGAAGAAGGTCAGTCATTTTAATATCAAAATTTGTTTGTAAAACTGCTGATCACTTCAAAGGTTTTACATATAGGAAATACATTTCTTATTTTGTGAATCACAGGTCCATGTTGTAAAGTGTCAAGGAGAGTGATGGTGAATATTGGAGAAACTGCCAGTTTCAGCTGTGAATATTCACAGAATCATATAAATGATCCCAAGATCATATTCAAAGAAGGAAAAGACTCAATTGAGATGATTTACAGCAGATGGAAGAAGAAAGAAAGATTCAGTATTTCTGATGACAAAAATAAAAACATCTTCAGTGTGAGAATCACTGCTGTGACACCAGATGATGGAGGAGTTTATTTATGTGGAGTTTGGATCTACACATATTCATACAGTTACTACATTATTAATACTGTTCATCTACATATTATTAGTAAGTACAACAAACTCAATCAAATCTGGTGTAAAACTTGATACATTGTAGGATTTAATAATACATTTAATTATATTTGTGATTGAAAATTGACAGTGTTTGTTTCTTCAGTATTTGCTATAGATGTCACATTTGATGAATATGATTCAATAAGATATTTGTGATTGACAGCTAAAGTGGGCGTGTCTAGAGTGAGCGGCTCCTCAGGAGGAAGTTTGATGATCAAGTGTGAACATCCTCAATACAAAACCAACCCAAAATACATCTGTAAAGAATCAGACGGATGTTCAGAGAGGAAGAATCCAGGAGTTCAGGGTGAATGGATGGAGAATGGAGATGTTTCTTTATATGACGACACCAGAGCAGGAGTCTTGATGGTGTTTTTTAGAGAGCTGAAAGCTGCAGATGCAGGAACATACAGGTGTGGAGTGAACGTATCTGACTATACTGAGAGCTTCACTGAACTACAGCTGAGCGTCAGACATGGTGAGGAACAGAAAACATGTTATCTTTTATAATATAATTATTTCCTTTGTTTAACCAGAAAATCCCACTGTGATATTACAGTCTAACACAAATTAAAAAACAACCATATTACAAATACTGGTATACAGTTGTTAAAAAAGTCAATTCAAGAAAAACAACTACAAGCATCCAAAACCAAATCAACATAAAAAAAATCATACAAATCATTAAAAACAAACACTAAAGCTGAAATATAATCAAACAAAAAATAAATACACCCTTGGAACTTTCAGCTGAATTTGGGATATAGATCTAGAGCAGTAACTATCTGAATAATAGGTTAAAATATTAGAAATATAAGAATTTAATTTGTCTAAAAGAGCCTTTGCAAAAATATATATATACATATGCAGTTTTCTCATGTGATGCAGGGATGACGAAGCTAGAGACAAATATAAAATATAGTGCTAAATATGAAAATAAATACTATGGAGGAATTTTTTGGTCAGATTATAAACTAAAAGTCTAAAACTAAAAGTCTTAAACCAAAACTAAAAATCTAAATTTGAAATTTAAAGTCAAAATCGAAAATTAATCTGGTATTTAGGATTGGGCATTTTGTATTTAGGATTGGGCATTTTGTATTTAGGATTGGGCATTTTCTATTTAGGGTTGGGCATTTGGTCATTTAGCCAATTAGGATTTAGGATTGGGCATTTGGGGATTTAGGATTGTGAATTTGGTATTTAGGATTGGGCATTTAATCATTTAGCCATTTAGGATTGAGGATTGGGCATTTGAAGATTGAGGATTGGGCATTTGAGGATTGAGGATTGAGGAGTGTATGCAAATTAGGAGGCGTGGCCCAAAATACTGGAGGCTGGGTTTGAAATGGCTGGTGCGCAGCGGCACCTTATGGACAGCAGAGGGAGCTCCCAGTGCTAAGGAGCACACTGTAATGAAACCAAACAGAGCGAGTGAGCGGCTTGAGCGAGGACTGTGTGATAACTTCAACTTAATGACAGCTTTGTAACATTTTTGGCCTCAAACCGAGCGTACAACTGATGCTTGCGCGCGGTTAAATCACCTCCGCGAGATGAAAACAAAAGCGCACGCGAGGAAACGGGAGCCCGCGAGCTCATTTCAAACTCTCGCGCACGCGTGACATGTTCTTTGTAGTGATGGGTCGTTCGTGAATGAGCCGACTCTGAGAGCCGGCTCTTGTAGGTAAACGACGAGAGCTGCCTCGCATATCTGAAGAGCCGACTCTATTTAAAAAAATATATATATATAACCTATAGAAATTAAATCATTATGTAATAATGAAATAATGGATGCATTTTATTTTATTTAAAATAATTGACTAATTCAAAGAACAAAAAAAAATTATATAGGCCTAAAGGCGCACATATTCGTCTGAACAGCCTCACATTCTGTTCCTGTCAATCATACACGAGGTGTCAACCAATTATATGGCATGAGGAAGGGGCCGGGCCATCACACACACACCACACACACAGTGTCAAACTCGGAGAAGAAACAGCATCAGCCCCTCGAAAGTAAGGCAGCTTGCATTTCTGAATGCAAATCTATCATAAAATAAAAATATGATCAGCATTGTGTGTGTGTGTGTTCATACTAGTTATACAAAACATAACTAGTGAGATAGTTCATGCTGGTTATATAACATGCCAAAAAGAGGGACCAGTTTAATCCTTTCAGTTATTTATTTTTCTTTAATATGGGTTCCATTATGTTGTTCAGATTCAGATTGTATTTGTTTTGTAATGTTGTTGTTTCTATACATTAAAAAGTTGTAATTTAAATGCAAATGTTTAATAGTATTCTTTTTTTCATAACAAATCAATGCATTTGTAAAGAAATTGTGAGACATTGTGAGTTTGATTTCATTTAATAATTTACTAGAATTGTTTTCACACCTATCATAGTCAAAACATTATTGTTTTTTAAAGAGGCCGTTTGTGAGCCAAAAGAGCCGGCTCTTTTCAGTGAGCCGAGTCAAACGAGCCGGCTCACGAAAAAGAACCGTTGCCCATTTGCGCGCAATACAAGCCCTCGCGCGCGCATGATCATTCCCCAGCTGCTCGCGCTCGATCTTCTCACCTGCTCGCTCGAACACTTTTATTTTTGTCAGTCGTGAATGATCATTTTGTCAGCTGGGGAATGATCATGCGCGCGCGAGGGCTTGTATTGTGCGCAAAGAACATGTTACGCGCGCGCGAGAGTTTGAAATGAGCTCGCAGGCTCCCGTTTCCTCGCGTGCGATATTGTTTTCATCTCGCGGAGGTAATTTACCGCGCGCACGCAAGCATCAGTTGTGCGCTCGGTTTGAGGCCACAAATGTTACAAAGCTGTCATTAAGTTGAAGTTATCACACAGTCCTCGCTCAAGCCGCTCACTCGCTCTGTTGGTTTCATTACAGTGTGCTCCTTAGCACTGGGAGCTCCCTCTGCTGTCCATAAGGTGCCGCTGCGCACCAGCCATTTCAAACCCAGCCTCCAGTATTTGGGCCACGCCTCCTAATTTGCATACACTCCTCAATCCTCAATCCTCAAATGCCCAATCCTCAATCTTCAAATGCCCAATCCTCAATCCTAAATGGCTAAATCATTAAATGCCCAATCCTAAATACCAAATTCACAATCCTAAATCCCCAAATGCCCAATCCTAAATCCTAAATGGCTAAATAACCAAATGCCCAACCCTAAATAGAAAATGCCCAATCCTAAAAACAAAATGCCCCTATCCTAAATACCAAATGCCCAATCCTAAATACCAAATTAATTTTCGACTTGGACTTTAAGTTTCAAATTTAGATTTTTAGTTTTGGTTTAAGACTTTTAGTTTTAGACTTTTAGCTTATAATCTGACCAAAAAATTCCTCCATACAGCACCACAAACAAAATGTAATGCTGCATGATAAACAGAGTCTATATATGTAAACATTTATACCAACCTACTTTTTCTATGAATATACCATATAAGGTCAAAATTGCCACATTCATCATGTGACTAAAAATCTGATTTAAAAAAAAAATAATAACAGTTTCAGCTGTAGCAGTGAATGCTGCATTATTTGAAATTCACTCTGTAGTGCTTTCTTGATTGAAACAAGATGCTGTTGTATATATATCTGTGTCATCAGCATACAAATTAATTTTAGTTAAATTTATTCCAAGACCTAAATCATTGATAAAGAAAGAAAATAAAAGAGGAGCTAAAACTGATCCTTTACCCTGCTTTTTACTTTAAAGTGCCCCTATTATGCCTTTTCGACTATTACCTTTCATGCAGTGTGTCATGTAGCTGTATGTGAACATAACCTATCTGCAAAGTTGTGAAGCCGACAGTGCACGATAAATAAAGTTATTGTCTATCAAAAAAAAAAAAAGAGTTGGCTCTCAATCGCCTAAACGAGTCGTCAGGAATTAGAATCTTATTCTGTTACGGCTCTACTTCACGAAGTAACACATTTGCATAATGTTTGCCCACGTTTTACATCGCCAACTTGCCTGTCCACAAACAGTAAAATTTCTGTGTGGTTAATACATGTTGAGAAGACGATGTATCCTACGCTGTGAGAGTAAATTTGTTTGATCACATTTTGTAATTACCGCAAACGTTTCAACACTTGACACTTACCACTGAGAAATGTCCTGCTCCAGTCATACTTGTGAATCAGTCTCTTGTTGATCAGTTTAACCGTTTCATCATCAGACTCCAGCTTGATTTGGTAAGCTACAATTGATACTATCTTTTCTGTGTCTTGACAAGTCTTCAGGGCTGTCATTCTGTCATGACAATGAGTGTTTCGATTCCAACACACGCTATACACAGTAGACCAATCCAGAACCATAGAGAGAGCTTTCTTTGGCTCTGGACCAATCACAAAGGACTGTGCCATCTGCCCAATCACAGCAGTGAGGGCTCACTTGAAGGAGGGGTTTATGAATCACGTAGATGTGAGGTAAAATTAAATAAAAAAAAAATTCTCAGAAAAAAAACAACATGTTGTTACACCTCACACACATAAAAACTTTTTATAAGACACACAAAAAAAAATAATAAAAACCAAAAAAAGCATAAAAAAAGACACACTTTAAGAAATTTATATCTATGATTCAAATACTTTAGCTAAAACTGGTAGACATGAGATAAAATGTTAATTATTGGGATTTGAAGGATCTCCACCATTTAATAACAGGATGACTGTTGCTGATTTCCATGTTTTCAGTAAGTGATGCTTATAGAAATATCAGCTGCCAATCTTAAAAAGTAGGGATCAATTTTATCGATTCCTGCTGATTTTTTTTTATATCAAATTTCACTAAAGCTTTATGTAGTTTTGCAGCAGTAAATTGAACAACTGTGAAGGACAATGTTGAACAGGATTTAAACTTTACACAGGAGCACAATCATCTAAATTACTATAGTCAGATGTGAAACCAGCTGATATAAAATTATTAGTAAATATATCTGCACTCTTTACTACAGAATGGTTAACATTTAAATAATCAGGAAAGTTGATTGATGAGCTTGGTGCCGAATTGGATTTGACTAATTTGCAGAACTTTGTAGTGTTAGTTACATTTTCATTTATCATAGAAAGATGATAATCACATTTTGCGCTTCTTTTAATGTTGTGTTTTTATTTCATAGTGTTCTGTAGGAGATCCAATCTAGAGAATCCTTTGTTTTCTTAGCTTTAGCCCAAGCAGCATTCCTCTTTCCAATAAAAGTATAAATGGTATCGTTAAACCAAGGATTATTTTTCCCACTTATCCTAAATCGTTTAAATGGAGCATGATTATCACAAATGGATTAAAAAAAATAAATAAATTAATAATCCCAAGCAAGGTTAACATCTAGCATGCATGATACAACAGTCAAACCAGTGTTATAATTATTGTGTAAAATTGCTTGTTCATTAAAATGTTTAAAGAATATTTTATGAATAAATCATATGCTTAGGAGTCTTACAATTTCTCACAAAATCCAATATCCAATAAAGTACATCTATCCAGGTCTTTTTTATTATTATTATTATTATTTAATCAGGTTGTAGAGTTTATAATAATATCAAATTAAAGATTTAATTTTAGTTTGCTGAATGACTATACAGGAACAGTTTAAATTAGATTCCACATATATTGCAACTCCTCTTTTTTTTTTTTTTTTTTTTTTTTTTTTTGTTTTTTACATGATCAGTTCTGAAAATATTGTATGCATCGATAATTATATAATTTGTAATTGATGCTTTTAACCATATTTAATTAAAAACCATAATGTCTGCATCAGTCATATCAGCCCAAACTCTTAATGAATCAGTCAGACTGCGCAGATTCGTATGAAGAAACCAAAGTCAGTTTGTAGATTTATATTCATCAGGCATTTGAAGGTGGACTTTTTCTGGTCCTGGATTGGGGTGGACATTTCCAATATAGCCGGTACACAGGTGAGGCCTCTGATCTTGAATTTTGCCCCTGTCAATCTTGCATGTATGAAGTATCTATTCTGATTTTCCTGTAATTTATTTTGGTTAACAGATGCAAAGAGTGTGACTGAATCTGCTCTTTTTGGTGAAGAAGTCAACATCACCTGTCAGATCCCAGAGGAACATGAAGTTCATTTCTGCAAAGAGGATGATAATCACATCTGCCAAACCATCAGCTCATCTAAAGTGACAGAAATGAGTGGTTCATCAGAGAGAAATGAAGAGAGAGTTGTTACAGTGAGCTTCAGTAATGTGAGTGTGAGAGATGCTGGAGTTTACTGGTGTGGAGCAGAAACCAGAGACACATATCTGACTTTCATCTCCCTGAACACTAAAATTCAGCTCAACCTCATCAGTGAGTCCATTCAGATTGTTTGCAATGTAGCTATCAAACATTTCTATGCAGAGTCACAGCGAGATGAATGTTGAGTTAATAAGGTGCATTTTAAATGAATAAAACATCTGATTGACAGCTAAAGTGGGCGTGTCTAGAGTGAGCGGCTCCTCAGGAGGTCGTTTGATGATCAAGTGTGAACATCCTCAATACAAAACCAACCCAAAATACATCTGTAAAGAATCAGACGGATGTTCAGAGAGGAAGAATCCAGGAGTTCAGGGTGAATGGATGGAGAATGGAGATGTTTCTTTATATGACGACACCAGAGCAGGAGTCTTGATGGTGTTTTTTAGAGAGCTGAAAGCTGCAGATGCAGGAACATACAGGTGTGGAGTGAAAGTATCTGACTATACTGAGAGCTTCACTCAACTACAGCTGAGCATCAGACACGGTGAGGAAACTTTACTTTATCTTGTATATGTAAATTATTTGTTCAGATTTTTTTGTGTGATTTCTTTTGGCTTATAGATGAAAAATATCCAAACAGCGTGAATGAATCTGCTCATATTGGTAAAGAAGTCAACATCACCTGTCAGATCCCAGAGGAGCACAAGTTTCATTTCTGCAAAGAGGATGATAATCACACTTATAATCACATCTGCCAAAACATCATCTCATCTAAAGGGACAGAAATGAGTGGTTCATCAGAGAGAAATGAAGAGAGAGTTGTTACAGTGAGCTTCAGTAATGTGAGTGTGGGAGATGCTGGAGTTTACTGGTGTGGAGCAGAAACCAGAGACACAAATCTGACTTTCATCTCCCTGAACACTAAAATTCAGCTCAACCTCATCAGTGAGTCCATTCAGATGAGTTCACTGTAGTAAACACATTATATCCACAATCATTTGTGTTAAATGTCTGTGTTTGATTGTTTTTAGTGCCTCCAGTAGTGAGACATGAAGGAGAATCTGCTGAGATCATCTGCTCTTATGATTCAATCTATAAATCAAAGCCAAAGTCTCTCTGTAAGGGGAAGTGCTCCACTAGAGACAGAAATCCTCTCAGTGAGACTGTGAGAGAAGAGAAAGAGACCAAGACCGGCAGATTGACTCTGAATGATGACGTCACTGCAGGTGTCTTCACTGGGACCATAACTGGACTGACAGCAGAGGATGCTGGGAAATACTGGTGTGCAGTGACATTAGAAACAGAGCTCAATTATCTTTACACTCATCTGATCGTCATCATGAACGAGGGTGAGGAAGGTTTCTGCATCTGAATATGTGAAACTACGGCTGTGAATTGATGTTCTTGTGTCTGTAAACATTTCCAGAGCTGAACTTGACTAAGTATGAAGGAGACGACGTGTCAATCCAGTGCAAACATCATGATGAAGATCAGAAAAGATTCTGCAAAGCACATGAAGCCTCCATGTGTGTGAAGGATGGAGTTTCATTGGAGACGATCAGAGATGATCGATTCTCTTTCAGCGATGAAGCATCTACTGGAGTCTTTACTGTGAACATCACTGATCTGAGAGAAGAGGATTCTGGGATATACTGGTGTGGAGCTCACGCCATTATTAAAGTCAATCTTGAAGTCAACAAAGGTATGTTTTACTTTGACCTGAACTATTTAAAGGTGATTATTATCAGTAATTGTCTTGGCCTCACAGATAGTGGTAGATTTAGAGATTAGGTATCTGAAAGTGAAGCTGAGTAGTTTGTGATTTCCTCAGGTTATGAAAGCAGAAGTGAAAGAACTGAGCAGCCACAAATAGATTTTAGGAAATTTGCTGATGCAAATTATATTGTATTATATCAAAATTAAAACTGCACTAAATGCTAAGATATGGCTGCTGTATGTTTTACGTAAAATGTGGTTTATTGCACATACTGTGGTTTTTGAACTGGTATTACTGGCACCTGTTTTCCAGGTGTTTCTGGCAGAATCACAGTCTCTTGCGTTTGTGTGACTCTGCTGCTGATGGGAGCGTCTGTCCTGTTATTATACAAATTAGGATATATCAAGACACGAGGTGATGATCGCAAACAAACACATGATTTAATGGTCTACTGGCCTTGTGTGACCTGCTTCTGTTTTACTTTCTTCCTGTCCTGTCCTGACTTTAAATAGCATCAGCAGTTTAGCCAGTTCTCATTTGATTTCTTGGAAAATGGGACTGAGTTTTTTTCTGTTACTAATTATTTGACTTCTTTCCAACCTTGTCCTTCCTGAAGACACTCTAATACTGCACACTCAGGCCCAGATTGACTAAACAGTAAACAGATCATATTATGTTTTCTTAAGGCAGCTGTAGTGTATTGTTGCAAATTAAAACTATTAAGTAAGTTTTGTTGTACTCTGGTTATAATCCACAGATCAGCACCCTTCCCCGGACAGGACGGAGATGAGCAGCGGAGAGGTGAGGGGTGTTTAGTTTCTTGTTTATTGAACATTTTGTTGATTCTCATTTGCACATGAAGCAAAATTAGAACCAGATTAATGAATTACAGAACATATGACTTGTTTTCATGTGACTGACCAGCAATGCCAAAAATACTCATTAGTAAATGAGTATTAGCAAATTAGCAAAAACTTAATACTTCACCTCCTGAGTACTTGGGGGGGGGGGGGTCAGTGTTTGCCATGCTTGTTTTTAGGGTTGCACAGTTTGTTAAAAACTTTGTGATTATCAATATACTTATTTAATAATAATAATAATAATAATAATAATAATGTGATGTTATGAATATGAAATGTTATTGTAAATGCTCATGTTTAAATGAAGACATACTCAATCTAGTTTATTTCTCTCTAAATCTATTTTCAGGCCTCTCATGCAGCATGTGACTATGAGAATATCAAAGATGCCAGACGTCACTCAGTCCCGGATACTGAGGAAACGGCGTTATATTCCACTGTCACACATCCCACAGACTCGTCTGATCCAAACGACCCGCTGTATTCTACAGTACAGTTACCCACAAACCCCTCTGATGGGCTCCTGTACGCTTCTGTCCATTTCCAGAAGCATGAAGAGTCTCTCAGCGATGCTAAAGTTACCTTCAGTAACGAGGAGGTTTACTGTAATTACACCATGGTCAGTCCCCACATGTCACTCAACTAGCTCCACTCAACACTCAGGTGTTTGTTTGTTTTTTTTTTGTTTTTTTTTGCAATTATGCCAAAGAACCCTTTTTGGTTCCCCAAATAACCTTTCAGTGAACTGTTCTTGGTGCCATGGATCTTAAAGGTTCTTCATGCAACCATCAAGGCCAGTAAAAAAACTTTATTTTTAAAAGAGTATAGAATCTGGTCACAAGTGCAGTGAAATTTTAATGCATACAGTGACTCCTAAAATTATTTACACACTTCAGTGACACTTAAAAATGCATTTCATTAGATATAAAATTCTTTATATATATATAAAAAAAACAAATACCATTTATTGTAAAGAAAATCAGCAAAAGTACTTTCAAAAGTACACTCAAAATAAGAAGTATTCCATGACTTTGCGCATGTTTGTGATTAGTGGAACATGTTCACAGTGAACTTGATGAACCACCCTTGTGTACGCTCATAAATGTGAAAGAAATTCATAATTGTGAGGAAAAACTCTAGTAGCACTTGTTTGCACGTGACACTTGATCTGCTCTCTCTGTTTACTCTCAGACGTTTATCAGTTTACTATAGTTAGTCATTTTGTCACACCTCCGTGAAATTACAGATAAGAGTCTGTTGATAAACTTAGAAAACACAAGAGAGGAGCATCTGCTGAAAATGTACAAGAAAACAACTCAACTGGACACTTTTTTTTTTTACACCACAGCGGGGGTTTTCAGTGTTGTTCATGCACAACACACCCTTGCACCCACAAGAAATGTCTGATGCATAAAAACGCAGAAAGAAAATGGAACCACATACAGATGTATTTTTATTATGAATTTTACTCACTGCAGCTGTTATTCTATTTATTCTTTCTAACTGCACTGTGTTTGTTCAGAGATGCCTCATTTGGAGCAGAAGGATTATGTGAAATAAAAAAGTGTGTTTAGGTGCCATACCAGTTATGAGATATTAATATAGGCTGAATGAATCATGTGCCTTGTTCATTTCATGTCTGTTGTACAATTCAACATCTGTGTGTTTGTGTTTGTTATATACAGTTTTAAGTTTTTTTCACGTATCAAGTGTTTTATATTCAAAGTGTTAATCATACAGGGACACTAACCCAAATCACCTTCAGCTAGTCAGTTGTTTGACTAGACTCTAATTATTTACTTTGTATACCACACGTTTAAGTTTGCTGCCCTCTGCTGTTAAAGCATTAAAAATGCAGTTTAAACCTTCACTTGTTCTCTGGTTTGATTCAATTACTATTATATGACACTCATATATTTAACTCAGGTGCTGTCCATTTCTTCTGATCATCCTTGAGATGGTTCTACGCCTTCATTTGAGTCCAGCTGTGTTTGATTATACTGATTGGACTTGATTAGGAAAGCCACACACCTGTCTATATAAGACCTAACAGCTCACAGTGCATGTCAGAGCAAATGAGAATCATGAGGTCAAAGGAACTGCTGAAGAGCTCAGAGACAGAATTGTGGCAAGGCACAGATCTGAGCAAGGTTACAAAACAATTTCAGGTGCACTTAAGGTTCCTAAGAGCACAGTGGCCTCCATAATCCTTAAATGGAAGACGTTTGGGACGACCAGTACCCTTTCTAGAGCTGGCCGTCCAGCCAAACTGAGCGATCGGGGGAGAAGAGTCTTGGTGAGAGAGGTAAAGAAGAACCCAAAGATCACTGTGGCTGAGCTCCAGAGATGCAGTCGGGAGATAAGAGAAAGTTGTAGAAAGCCAACCAACACTGCAGCCCTCCACCAGCCGGGGCTTTATGGCAGAGTGGGCCGACGGAAGCCTCTCCTCAGTGCAAGACACATGAAAAAACACCTGAAGCACTCCAAGATGGTGAGAAATAAGATTCTTTGGTCTGATGAGACCAAGATAGAACTTTTTGGCCTTAATTCTAAGCGGTATGTGTGGAGAAAACCAGGCACTGCTCATCACCTGTCCAATACAGTCCCAACAGTGAAGCATGGTGGTGGCAGCATCATGCTGTGGGGGTGTTTTTCAGCGGCAGGGACAGATGAATGCGGCCAAGTACAGCGATATCCTGGACGAAAACCTTCTCCAGAGGGCTCAGGACCTCAGACTGGGCCGAAGGTTCACCTTCCAACAAGACAATGACCCTAAGCACACAGCTAAAATAAAGAAGGAGTGGCTTCACAACAACTCCGTGACTGTTCTTGAATGGTCCAACCAGAGCCCTGACTTAAACCCAATTGAGCATCTCTGGAGAGACCTGAAAATGGCTGTCCACCAACGTTTACCATCAAACCTGACAGAACTGGAGAGGATCTGCAAGGAGGAATGACAGAGGATTCCCAAATCCAGGTGTGAGAAACTTGTTGCCTCTTTCCCAAAAAGACACATGGCTGTATTAGATCAAAAGGGTGCTTCTACTAAATACTGAGCAAAGGGTCTGAATACTTAGGACCATGTGATATTTCAGTTTTTCTATTTTAATAAATCTGCAAAAATGTCAACAATTCTTTGTTTTTCTGTCAATATGGGGTGCTGTGTGTACATTAATGAGGAAAAAAAATGAACTTAAATGATTTTAGCAAATGGCTGCAATATAACAAAGAGTGAAAAATTTAAGGGGGTCTGAATACTTTCCGTACCCACTGTATATATCCTGGCTCTTCCAAGCTTTATAATGTCAGTGAGTGGGTGTTTCTTGTCAATAGCCCAAAAGAAGTTCAGTAAAGCGCAACCTTCCATAATAAAAAAAGTGCTCCACATGGCTCCAGGGGATGAATAAAGGCCTCCTGTGGCGAATAAATGTGTTTTTGTATGAAACAAATCCATATTTAAAACTTTATAAATCATAATCTCTAGCATTCTCTAAACATTTCATATGTTAATATCCATTTGTTGGTGAACTCTCCCTTTCAGTTTGAGTTTCACTGGATTAATGTTTCAGTGTTGGTCCTGTTGCTTGCCAGATTGTTTTGCATATTATAGTGCACTGTTCCTTTCACACTCTCAATCTAATTTTTTTTATTGTGTTTTGTAGTGTCATCATTATGGTGAATATGTGTTTGATTCTGTTATTAGCTGGAGGACTGAGTTTGTTGTTGGTCAAGCAGAGATGTGAAAAGACACAAGGTACAAACACAAATGCTCCAAAACCAAACGTGATACAGAAATCTCCTAACTTCTGTTTTCTTGTATATTCACTTTCATCATTTTGTCCATCCACAGGTTCAGTCTCATCAGATCAGAGGAACACAAGAGACAATGATGAGGTAAATGTGTGTCTACAGTGTTTATCTATTAGCATGACTACAGTATTTCCCAAACAGTGTAGAACAACATTGGTGTTCAGTTACAGAAGTATTTCAAAAAGATTGTAAATCTTGGCATAACTGATAAACCCAGATGTTATTCAATTAAAATAATAAACCTGTCCCTTTCAGGTGGCCTCATCTGTTTATTATGCAACGATCCCAGACTCTGGAAACACATCATTACAGCCGTCTGTTCAAAAGCCCATTGGTTTAAACACGGTTTATGACACGGCACATTTACCCACAAACCTCCCTGACAGTGATTTCTACACACTGGCTGAACAACCTCAAAAT
Organism: Cyprinus carpio; assembly: GCF_018340385.1. Lineage (NCBI taxonomy): Eukaryota > Metazoa > Chordata > Actinopteri > Cypriniformes > Cyprinidae > Cyprinus > Cyprinus carpio. The sequence goes on from NC_056583.1 coordinate 15,730,061, forward strand.
ATGACATGTTTGTGATTCAGTATGTTGGCATATATTAGAATAAATAAAGTCAATTATTTGTCATTTCAGACCCCTCTCATCCCTTTTTGTTTCAACATAATAATCAATAGAGCACTACTGTCATATAAATGACAGATATAGACTTTAGACTTTAGAAATTCTTATTCACAGCATCATTCCATTCCACATACAGGTCCTTCTCAAAAAAATAGCATATTGTGAAAAAGTTCATTATTTTCCATAATGTAATGATAAAAATTAAACTTTCATATATTTTAGATTCATTGCACACCAACTGAAATATTTCAGGTCTTTTATTGTTTTAATACTGATGATTTTGGCATACAGCTCATGAAAACCCCAAAATTCCTATCTCAAAAAAATTAGCATATTTCATCCGACCAATAAAAGAAAAGTGTTTTTAATACAAAAAAAGTCAACCTTCAAATAATTATGTTCAGTTATGCACTCAATACTTGGTCGGGAATCCTTTTGCAGAAATGACTGCTTCAATGCGGCGTGGCATGGAGGCAATCAGCCTGTGGCACTGCTGAGGTGTTATGGAGGCCCAGGATGCTTCGATAGCGGCCTTAAGCTCATCCAGAGTGTTGGGTCTTGCGTATCTCAACTTTCTCTTCACAATATCCCACAGATTCTCTATGGGGTTCAGGTCAGGAGAGTTGGCAGGCCAATTGAGCACAGTAATACCATGGTCAGTAAACCATTTACCAGTGGTTTTGGCACTGTGAGCAGGTGCCAGGTCATGCTGAAAAAAACGAAATCTTCATCTCCATAAAGCTTTTCAGCAGATGGAAGCATGAAGTGCTCCAAAATCTCCTGATAGCTAGCTGCATTGACCCTGCCCTTGATAAAACACAGTGGACCAACACCCGCAGCTGACATGGCACCCCAGACCATCACTGACTGTGGGTACTTGACACTGGACTTCAGGCATTTTGGAATTTCCTTCTCCCCAGTCTTCCTCCAGACTCTGGCACCTTGATTTCCGAATGACATGCAAAATTTGCTTTCATCCGAAAAAAGTACTTTGGACCACTGAGCAACAGTCCAGTGCTGCTTCTCTGTAGCCCAGGTCAGGCGCTTCCGCCGCTGTTTCTTTTACCAGACTCTTTTAGTCAGACATAAGGAAAGCACAGACCAACAAAGAAGTAAGTAAAAAAAAAAACCCTGGCTACGTGTTCTGTACTAGACTAACTGAGACTTGTCATAGCACTTGTATACCGTTGTTGTTCTCTCGTTGATCTGATTGTTTCTACTGTTCTCATTTGTAAGTCGCTTTGGATAAAAGCGTCTGCTAAATGATTAAATGTAAATGTAAATGTAAGTAATAGCAGTCTTCTTTGATGTGGAGAAGGCATATGATATGCTCTGGAAAGAAGGATTGCTGATAAAATTAAAATCATTAGGAATTAACAGTAGAACATATAATTGGGTTTTGGACTTTTTATTTAACAGGAAAATGTAAGTGAGGGTAGGTTATGAATATTCCAGAGTATACACTGCGGAGAATAGTACTCCACAAGGTAGCGTGTGTAGTCCATTATTAGATTAATGATATTTTCTCTCAGGTTGAACAAAATGTAGGAAAATCTTTGTATGCAGATGACAGGGCTTTGTGGATTAGAGGCCACAATATTTTCATATGTCAATAAGAAAACCCAAACTGCAACTGATGAAGTGGAAAAGTGGACCCATAAATGGGGATATAAATTATCTGTAGGTTATTTGTTTTTTTTTTTCAAGGCGGCACAAAATCTCACCCCTTTCTTTGAATCTATGTGGTAGACAACTGGAGCAAGTAAAAGCTATTAGGTTTCTTGGGGTTTGGTTTGATAAAAAAATTAACATGGAAAGTTCATCTGAATAAAATTAAGGACAAATGTAAAAGGTCATCAACATACTTCGGTGTTTATCAGGACAGGAATGGGGAGCAAGTAGAGCATCTCTACAAAACATATATTGGGCACTAGTGAGATCTCTTCTTGACTATGGATGTATAGCTTACATGTCAGCAGCAGAATCAAACCTCAAGGAATTAGATGTATTGCAAGCTCAGGCCCTGAGAATCTGTAGTGGGGCATTCAAATCATCTCCGGTATCATCAATGCAGGTGGAAATGGAAGAAATGTCATTAAGAATTATAAGAGTAAAATGAATGATGGCATACTGGGTCAATCTCCAAGGATAAAATGAAAAACATCCTGTCAAAAGAAAGAAAGAAATATAAGATTACATCAATTACAGTACAGTAATACAGTAGCAATTTCCTCAATCCCTCCCTTTCCAAATGTTGACCTTAGTATACAGCAGGAACTGAAAGACAATTCTAATCAACTTCTGATATGGTATATAGTCCAGAAGTATTTTGAGAAACATTCCCACAGTAAATGGTTTTATTCACATGGATCCAAGGATCCTGATACTGGATATGCTGGTGCAGCAGTATATATTCCAATGTGTGAATTTTATATTAAGAAAAGAGTAACCAACCATTTATCAGTATATGCTACAGAGCTATTGGCAATATGAGGCAACAGAGAGGCAGATGAAAGGGACACTTCCTTATTCTACAACGAATACCTCCACTCCATCCTCTTCCTCGGCCGAATGTCAGTTTAATGGCTTTTAAAGAGCACATCATTGAGATGATTATAAAGTAATGATTCATTTTCAAACCTAAAGTCATTCGCTGAAGATCTTAACTTGTATCTTCATTTAGGAATAAAATATTAACTGTATTCTAGTTTCCCTTTATTTCTGACACCACACACAAATTGAATTAAACAAGGGTCCATAAGGCAAAATTTGGTCCAAAAGTCATATTTACCAGAACAGCTGAATGAATGAATAAATGTGCATTTTGGTAGTATGCCAAAGTAATACTGAAAAATGCCTCTCATTGTGGGCCATAATGTCATTATTAGATCACGCTGACACCAAGTGGTCACATATGAGGATACAAACTGTACAGTATGAATGATGCCTGATGTCTCTCGGCTATGATTCAATATATTGTAGGTCTTCTCATTAGAGACTCACTCAGTCATGTGTATGTGTAATAAGCAGCACATAATCTATTCTAAGATCAAGACTGAATTTACTGAATGAAGATCTCAATAGAGGGAGCTCCTGCTGCAAATACTCTGTATTTCACAGAGAGAAGGAGCAAATGAGAGAGAGAGAGAGAGAGAGAGGGAGAGCCCTTCATTAACAGACACCACCAGCAGCACACAGATGAAACAATGATCCAGATCTGTGATGATAAACTCTTCATATTTCAGCTGCTGCTCCTCGTGTCATGTGAGAGTTATTCTGTGTCTTTCTAACAGTCTGTCTGTTCTCAATCAGGTCCATGTTTGCACTGAGCTGTTTCTCTGTATGTTTTTATAGTCGTGGCATGTGAGACGAAAGAGATCTTGACTTTCACTGCACATGAAGGAGGAACAGTTGAGATAAACTGTCCATATGAGTCTAGATATGAAGCACATGAGAAGTATCTCTGCAGAGGAGAATGTCCAAGAATGATTAAAGACAAAGTTGTTGAATCTGGATCAGCAGCTCGAGGCGAGAGATTCTCTCTGACTGACAACAAAACAGCCCACATCTTCACCGTCACCATCTCTGATCTGAGAACAGAGGATCAAGGACAATACTGGTGTGGAGTAAAGATAGGGCTGGGGTTATTGGATGACTTTACAGAGATTCATCTGGAAATTAAACATGGTAAGTCAGAATATTCTGTATGTGCCTCGTATATATGGTGTAAAATACATAGAAACAAAACTAATATAACACTAATATACTCTAAAGAAATATAAGATTTTGCATGTATGACTGCTGTATCATGTTCTGAAAGATGTAGAGAGGTGAGATAACAGAAACCACAGTATCCTCTGCAGAGGCTGAAGAGTCAGTATTCACACCACAGAGGCATCAACAATAAAACTGACCTGCATCACTTCCTGTCACATGTATAAAGAAATGTCAGAGTTAAAACCAGTTACATTTAAGAGCTCCTAAAAAGTTGCATTATCTGTTGACATTTAGCAATTCAAAAGTACAGGTGCTGCACTGTAGCATCATTTCATTTTTATTACATGATCATGTTTGTAAGCAGAGCAGCCAGTGCTGAGCAGAGTAAAAATAGCTGACATGTATTACACTAGTACAATATTTGATAAAACAGCCCGAGACTGAGGATGGAGGACATTACTGGTGTGTGAAAATGAGACTTTGAGATGCTTAATTATCTACTTTATTCTCTGATTTAGTGTCCCGAGTGTCTGGTGTGACTGGAAAGCATCTTTATATTCCCTGCCATTATAAAAGTGAACTGAAGAACAATGTCAAAATCATCTGCAAAGGAAGCGACCCGTCCCTCTGTGAGACATCAGCTATCAGAGTTTCATCAGAGATCAAGAGTAATGGCCGTTTCTCTCTGAGTGATAATGAATCTACTGGAGTCTTTACTGTGACCATCACTAATCTGACAGAAGAGGATTCTGGGATATACTGGTGTGGAGCTGCACAGAGAGGACAAGAGCACAAGAACAAGTGGATTTCAGTGATAGACCTGAACATTTCTGCCGGTAAGATGCCATCAGCATGTTTTGTGTTTTATTTAAGACCAGAATCTCATTGTAAAATCAGTTATCAGAATAAATGTGTTCTTTGTATAGAACTACAATACTGTGTTGAACAAATGCTGCTGTTCACACTTAGCCGCTATATTTCCTGCACACCCCGGACATTAATAACAGCTCAGTCAAGGGGAAAGTCCACAAGTCACATGACCTTTTGCCACAATGTAAGACTATGGAAATTAAACTTTGTATATTTATTTATATTGAATATACAAAAAGCATTGCCTTTACAAACTTAAGTATTCCTTATTCCCACCATATCTGCAATAACTGCATAAACTATGACTGTGACGTAGATTATGTAAATGAGACATCATAAACTAAACCAATGATTACTTGTGGTTCAGGCACATCAGAGAGTGCGTCACCTAAACCAACAACAACTACAGCTTCGTGTCACACCAGCAAACCAGCGACAGAAGATACCGCCTCCAGCAGACCCGTCACGTCTTCATCATCATCATCATCACCTTCAGTGTTAATGTTTTGCTCATCGTCTGCTAATGCAGTGTCACCAAAACCACAACCAGGTGCGATACATTTTGTTGCTCAAATTTTCTGACTGAATGAATTTGTTTCTTAAGTTTATTAAAAATAGGATGTTTTTGTCTGTTTTTCAAGGTTTAACGCCAGTCATCATGCTGTCAGTTATGGGGATATTGATGGTGTTTGGATTCTTAGTGTTTATTTTCTTAAGATGCAGACGAAAGAAATAAGGTAACACTGTCTTCACGCTCTCATACACATAATCTTAAATGATGTAAGATATCTGATCACTTTTCCCACAATAGCATTTTCATAACTGGACGTTCACATCTTGTCAAATTAAAGGCCTTTAATATATTTTATCTCAATCTGGTGTCACGAAACAGGAGTGCGGCTGAGAGACGTCATTCATGTCTTGGCTGATAATCTGTCTGCTAAAGAAGTGAGTTTCATCATGTGTCTGTTTGAGGTCGATCTAACCACTTCTTTGTGGATTCTTATCATCTTTACCTTTGCTTATCTCAAGTGTGTTTTTACTCTGGTGACTCTCTTCAGGCCACTCATACTGTCTGTCATTATGAAGAGATCATTTGCACAGACAGCTACGGTTTGGGCCTTCCTGTGTTTGATGAACACAACACCTGTTCCACCATCATATTTCAGACTACAGACCATCCAGACAGGACTTCAGACGGACAGGAGACATGCAGCTCTCTAACTGTTAGAAAGACTGTGGCATTGGACACCAGGCCATTAACAGTTAAACTCTTACATATCTGAGTCTGATGGACTTCTAATAATTGTATATCCATCATTTGTAGAACAATAAAGCACACAAGGTACATTGTGAAGAATTCAGTTAGTGAAGAAAGCTTCCTAATGATATTGAAAACATATTTGTCAAGTTGTTTATAAATCTGATTGTCCACTTAAAATAAAGAGATACTATTATTTTATCTTTTTAAATATGATATATGGAATAATATTTCTTTGGCTATGATGAGTATTTGAGATTGACAACCGCATTTACTTACAGGTTTGAGTTTTAAAACATCCTGTTGGAAGAAAAATCTATTAAATGCATATTAACAAATCATCTAATACCATAAAATGTGTGATTTCTGTATAATATGTGTTCTGTTATGAAATTGAAGGGCTTGTTTTTGTTTGAAGGGCTCGGCTAAACAGACCAATCAGAGACTATTAACTACTAATCTTTCCTTTATTATACAAATGTGCCATTAAAATGTCTATACATGTATAAAACTGAACTGAGATCAGATAAAACCATTGGTTCATGGATCCACAGAGATCATCGACCCCTAGCTAGCTGTGAACCATTACAATGTTAAAACACTGAAACAGTTATAATGTAACAAAGACTCATTTACTGAAATCACTTGACTTTGGCTCTTTGATTCATGATCTGATTCTCTGGTTTTGAAACTTCAAAGTGCACATAACCATATTAAGGACTCAAAATATAATTAACTGTTGTTCGACTAAGTTTCTTTTGTTCAGAATTTGGTCTTCTATTGTCATTCTTTCATAAATGAAACTGTTTTAAGAGACTCTCCGCTCTACCCCACTATGAACACATATATAAGAGCAGGTACATGCATCTGTATGCTGTGTATAGAGTTACATTATCTCACTTTCTTCAAGTAAACACCACATGAAGAGATAATATGCAAATTCCATTAAACAATGATCATAGTGGTAACTTTTAATGCAGAAGTCATATTTGCAAGATCAACTAAATGAATAAATAAATATGTGTTTTTGTAGTATACAATGTCAAAGTAATATTTAATTCGAAAGCCCACCCTTCATTCTGTCATTATTGCATCATACTGACATCAAGTGGTCACAGATGCAGGTTACACACTCTACAGTGCATTTGAATGATGCCTGATGTCTCCTGACTATGATCAGTTTCGTGACTTGATGAAATATCTATTAATTCATGTTCATGTGTACTTAAAAGTCCTCAATCTCTTCTAAGCACAAGGCTGAATTTATTTGTGTCTGCTAAATGAATAAATGTAAAATTAAGATTTAATTTATTCAATGAAGATGTACATAGAGGGAGCGCTTGCTGCAAATACTGTATTTCACAGAGAGGAGGAGCAAATGACAGACAGACAGAGGATGGAGAGAGAGAGAGAGAGAGAGAGAGAGAGAGAGAGAGAGAGCTTGAGCTCTTCATTAACAGACACCACCAGCAGCACACAGATGAAACAATGATCCAGATCTGTGATGATAAACTCTTCATATTTCAGCTGCTGCTCCTCGTGTCAGGTGAGAGTTATTCTGTGTCTTTCTAACAGTCTGTCTGTTCTCAATCAGGTCCATGTTTGCACTGAGCTGTTTCTCTGTATGTTTTTATAGTCGTGGCATGTGAGACGAAAGAGATCTTGACTTTCACTGCACATGAAGGAGGAACAGTTGAGATACGCTGTCCATATGCGTCTGGACATGAAGCACATGAGAAGTATCTCTGCAGAGGAGAATGTCCAAGAATGAATAAAGACAAAGTTGTTAAATCTGGATCATCAGCTCGAGGCGAGAGATTCTCTCTGACTGACAACAAAACAGCCCACATCTTCACCGTCACCATCTCTGATCTGAGAACAGAGGATCAAGGACAATACTGGTGTGGAGTAAAGATAGGGCTGGGGTTATTTGATGACTTTACAAAGATTCATCTGGAAATTAAACATGGTAAGTCTGTGTGATGTACTGTATATACTGTATGTGTGAAATACTTCATCATTGGCAGTGCACATGAATAATGTGTAAAACATAAATTAACAAATCTAGTATACTCTAAAGAAATATGTCTGAGGTATGTTTGCGTGTATGACTGCTGTATCATGTTCTGAAAGATGTAAAGAGGTGAGATAACAGAAACCACAGTATCCTCTGGAGAGGCTGAAGAGCCAGTGTTCACACCACAGAGGCATCAACAATAAAAACTGACCTGCATCACTTCCTGTCACATGACATTCAGTTTCTTTGAGAAGAAATAGTTAATTCAGGAAACAAAAAAACAAACCTACACAACTTAAAATCTTACTTATATATATTTCAGCCATCAGCATTTTTGTTTGTTTTTAAAAATAAATCAGCATAATTTGAGTTGTGCAGTTAAACTTTCCCTTTTTTAATTTTACATGACTTGCACCTTAATATTTAGGCATGTGGTTATATTGTTTAAAATCAGTTACATCTAGCAGCTTTTCAAAGAGTTATCTGTTGACATTTAGTGCCTCTAAAGGCCATGGTCTTTTTCATTTCACATTTATTACATCATCAGAGCACTGCAGAGCAGCCAGTGAATGTAGAGCAGAAAGAGCTGACATTATTCAGAGCAGTGTCTGATTAAACAGCTAATATTGTCACTGTAAGTACTTAATTATCTCACTGATGCTCTGATTTAGTGTCCCGAGTGTCTGGTTTGAGTGGACAGCATCTTTATATTCACTGCCATAATAAAAGTGAATTGAAGAACGATGTCAAATTCATCTGCAAAGGAAGCGACCCGTCCCTCTGTGAGACATCAGCTATCAGAGTTTCATCAGAGATCAAGAGTAATGGCCGTTTCTCTCTGAGCGATAATGAATCTGCAGAAGTCTTTACTGTGACCATCACTAATCTGACAGAAGAGGATTCTGGGATATACTGGTGTGGAGCTGCACAGAGAGGACAAGAGCACAAGAACAAGTGGATTTCAGTGATAGACCTGAACATTTCTGCCGGTAAGATGCCATTAACAGGTTTTATATTATGTTAGGGAACATAAAAAACTAAATAATGATTCATTCTTAATGTAAAACGTTCATGCTAAACACACATGGCTGGTCACTCATAAGCCTCTCTATTTCCTTCACACCCTTGACATTAGTGAAGCGTTACTAACAGCTGTGTTAGGGGAAGTACAACGTGTCACATGACCTTTTGCCTCAGTAAGACTGTAAAAATTAAACTGTGTGCATTTATTCAGAAATGCGTTCTCAATATGTGACCCAGGACCACAAAACCAGTCATAAGAGTCAAGTTTTTGAAACTGAAATGTATACATCATCTGAAAGCTGAATAAATAAGCTTTCCATTGATGTATGGTTTGTTAGGATATAGGATGATATTTGTCTGAGATACAACTGTTTGAAAATGTGGAACCTGAGGGTGCAAATAAATCTAAATATTGAGAAAATCACCTTTAAAGTTGTCCAAATTAAGTTCTTAGCAATCCATATCACCGATCAAAAATGAAGTTTTGATATGTAATGTAGGAAATTTACTAAATATCTTCATGGAACATGATCTTTACTTATTGTCCTAATGATTTTTGGCATAAAAAAAATAAATCGATAATTTTGACTCAAATAATTGTTTTGGCTGTTGCTAAAAATATACCCAAGCAACTAAAGACTGGTTTTGTGGTCCAGGGTCATAAATATAAACAGCACCTGAAATAGTCTTTGTTGTAATCATATCTGGAAATAACCGCATGGGCTGTCATGCATTACACCCAATTTCAGGCACATCAGAGAGTGCATCACCTAAACCAACAACAACAACAGCTTCATTTCACACCAGCAAACCAGCGACAGAATATACCGCCTCCAGCAGACCCGTCACGTCTTCATCATCATCATCATCAACATCTCCTTCAGTGTCAATGTTTTTCTCACTGCCTGCTAATGCAGTGTCACCAAAACCACAACCGGGTACAGAGAGTGTGCAGAGACATTTCTTTCTCAAGTTTCATTAAATATAGGACATTTAGAGTCATTTATTGGATGTTTTTGTCTGTTTTTCAAGGTTTAACATTAATCATCATCATGGTGATGGTCATAGGGATACTGACAGGGTTTGGATTCTCATTTTTCATATACTTAAGACAGAGGCAAAAGAAAGAAGGTAAATGTCTTTTTCACATCAATTCACCTGAACTAGAATCATTTTATTCTTATTTACCTCAGTAAATCACAGTATTTTCATAGTCAAACCGGACATCAGTGTCACAAAGCTGCATGTTGTGTCAAAAGAAAGTTTTTTGTCAGAAATCATAAAATTTGGTGTCACAAAACAGGAACGCAGCCCACAGATGTCGCTCATGGCCCGAGTAAGAATCTGCCCGGTGGAGATATGAGAGAAACTAGAGAAGTGAGTTTCATCATGTGTCTGCATGCAGTCACTAGTTTGTGGATTCTAATCATCTTTTCCACTCTTTATCCACTTGTTTTCTCTCCTCTTCAGGCGGACTGTGATTATGAAGAAATCAGTAGCACTCTTTATCATCCTGACTATAGCCTGGTCTTTCCAGCATTCGCTGAACATGATGACTCTGTTTATGCTCTAGCACAATTACCAAGCAGCCCCTCTGACGAAATCAACTACTCCAGCATCACATTTACAACAACACATCATTCAGTCAGGACTTCTGACGGACAGGAAACATGTGACTACACAACTGTTAGACCGTAAAAGACTGAGGACATGCAGGTTTCATTTAAATCACACCAAACTAAGACTGCAACTCCTCCTCCTCACGTGCTTTGTGATTTTAAATCTGTGGCCTTAATGTTATTTTAGATCAATCAGTATTAGAGAAATAAGACTGTTTGAGGTATGTTTGGTTACATTTCTGTTGTCTGTTATTTATTCATACCCACAAGTGCTTTAGTATTACAGTACATGGTGAAGAATTAAATGAGTGGAGAAAATAAATGTTGTGGAGCATTAATAAAAGTTCGAATGAAAAGTAGTGCGACAGGCTGAAATGTCAGTGTGAGCTAATTATTATTCATGAGTTGCTGTTATTTACACCCTCCCAGTCTAAATATCTATTCTGGTTTTTACAGAGTTTTTACAATAATCATGCTATATATGTGTGTGTGTGTGTGTGTGTGTGTGTGTGTGTGTATAATATATATATATATATATATATATATATATATATATATATATATATATATATATATATATATATATATATATATATATATATATATATATTCAAAGGAAGTGATTCACTGGAAGTGATGGGCTCAGCTTATATCCATAGCAGAATAAGGCAATATTTAGTAATGAGTGTTTATTGATGAGTAGCCTTAATTCAGTAGATCCCAGTGTTGCTCTACAGTCTCACAATTCATCCCAGAAACGTGAGAAAGAAAATACTGGAAATTCTATTGAATATTTCCTGCTCTATGTATGTGCACAGTTTAATGCACGTGATATTTGACTATTTTCGCTGCTCACCCAAACAACATGACGCTCGAATATCGGCGCCGCCTTCAGGTCGACAGCGAAAGCGCAGTTCTTGTCAGAAAGAGGACACGAATAAAGTGAAACTAACTGATGCATCAGAGAGCTTCAGGACAGGTAAACGTAATAAATAGCTTTAATAAACTCTAAATACGTCTATAATAGATAATTAATTAACTGTTTGTCGTTTCTCACATCTTTTTTTGCATGCGTTTGGTTTTCTAATCTCATTTCCCGCGAGTTTAACCCGTTCACGGCCAGTTACAAGAACAAATAACAGTTTTAAAAAAGCGCACTCTGTTCACACAACTCAACGGAAGCTCGCTAAGAATAAACAAAACATCGTCATTTGGTGTCGACGGTAATATATGATTATATTGTTCTTGATGTGAACGGGCATGTATGAGACTTTGGACTTTCTGTCTGCATGAGCATGTTTGCATAAACCGAAGTACAATGCGTCTAAAAATAACATTAGCAAAACTGCTTCTATTCTCATTTTTATAGCTTTATATTTGTAGCTACTCAGTAGAAAGTAAGGATCAGGTCTGCTTGTGTATAAGATTGTTAAAAGTACATACATGAGTGTATCATATGTAAAAATATGAAATTGTTCAAACTGATCTTACTTTTTTCTCATAAGAGTGGGTGTGGCCAAAACTGAATGTGTCTGGCTTCTGGTCACGTATGCTTCCAGCTATTTTTAACTGAATAAAACAGCTCTTGCTGCTTGATATTGTAAACTGGTGTGTCTTACCATATTATTTTAATGTATTATCTTAATTATGAATGTTGGTTTGTTGTGCAAACTGTTTGCTGCACTTTGTTAATCTTCTCATTATTTCCCCACAGCAGCTAATGAACCGAAGGTCTCAGAAAACCAGAAAACAGCTTACTTCAGCATTGAAAAAATAAGGTGGATACAAGACCAAGGTAGACAATATGGCTTCGGTTCCAGAGGAAGCAGTTGATGAGATATATAATGACACACCAAAGAGACAAAAAAGTGCAGTTACGGCTGATGAAGTGGAGAAGGCAGATGGGTCGATGCAAATGATAAGCCCCTCACACACTTCAGTCTGCGTTGATCTGAATGCTAAAACAGATGCAACTGTAAACGCTCCTGTACTCACTGGAAACGTCATCCAGGGCTCAGTAATCTTCAGCTTCAGCTCAGCCACTGGTGTTGTCGGTGAGCTCATAGCACTGTAATATAGTTAGCATCAGAGTTGCCCAGTTTGCTCATTATCAGCCACTCTAGGCTTTGTTTTTTAAATTCTCTTACAGATTTCGGCAATCACAGGTTTAATTTTTTTTACCTGTATGTATTTTTTTTTTCAGAACTTGTTTTTATTTAAATTATTATATATGTATATATTTTTTCAAATAATTGTTTTTTTTTTAACGCGTCTGAACCACCCAGTAGTTTGGAATATTTTAATAAATACACAGCCAAAAATCCAGAGTGAAATTAACTCTGCTGGGAGTACATGTGAGACCACACTCAAGAGTGTGAAAGTGTTAAAATACGAGTGTTAAATTAACACTGAATCAGAGTTAAAGTTAATGAGATAATTAAGTGATTAATTGAGTGATGATTGACCATTATTGACGAGACCTGATGTTAACGAGCAGAATCAACAAAGACGAAAATCACTATTTTAATGTCACCACTATAGTGGCCAATGTTTGCTTTAGTTGGGCTCTTGACCCTTAACATTTTAAAGTCAGATTTTGCTTGGCTGTTGTAATGGAGTTATAAAACAGACGGGCAAACTAAAAATATTGGTTTTCCTGAATCACTGAGTTAAACTTTCATTGTTGATTATTGCGGCCGAATGATTCTTCAGCATAGGATTACCAGCATTTTAAATACAATCTGTGGAATTTCTTAAAAGTTGTTTGTTCAAAAAATCTTTCAAAAGAGTCTTTCATTTAGACATGCAAACATCAAGAATCAACCTGTGAACCTCAACGACGGTGACAATCAAAAAAGCATGTTGCAGGAGACTTGTGTTGCAGTGCATTCTGGGTGCCACCTATCAAAATTCGTCCATGGCTCCCATGATGCACTATGCCATGAATAAATTATTACCTGAATTGTCTTAGTAATGTCCTTCATGTTTTAGGCTTTAAATAAGTTTGGTGATTCAGGTCAAATAATTATTATGTAAAAACATAACTAATATCACATAAACATGTTTTTATGTGAGTTATAACAGCCAAACCAAATCTAATTTTAAAAATGTAAGGTCAAGAGCCCAACTAAAGCAAACACTGACCACTATAATGGTGACATAAATTTTTTTGATTTTCGTCTTTGTTGATTCTGCTTGTTAACATCAGGTCTCGTCAGTAATGGTCAATCATCACTCAGTTAATCACTTAATTATCTCATTAACTTTAACTCTGCTTCACTGTTAATTTAACACTCCTATTTTAACACTTTCACACTCTTGAGTGTGGTCTCACATGTATTCCCAGCAGAGTTGATTTCACTCTGTTTTTTTTTGCTGTGTATGCTCTGGTAGCTGAATGATTTGTGTTATATGTATGTTTTGTTTTTTTTCTCTTCCTGATGTTTACTCAGAAGGGCATCAAAATCCACCTGAAGGACAGATGTCTCAGAAACAAGGTACAACAGCAATAGCCCCTTCTTTATTCTGGTTATATTTGGGTCAAACTCGATCGATTTCTACATGTCTACAAGTTATGATTTCCAACATATCAGAGATTTTAGGCAGAACTCATAACAGTTCTTGTGTTTTTGATTCGTTCTAGAGCACGACGTCTTGCAGAAAATCCTGGAAAGTCACAAAGATGACATGAAGGCCAAAACAGGACGTGTGTTTGAGGGCAAAAAGGAGAACAAAACACACCTCAGCAAAGTGTACACTGAACTCTTCATCACTGAAGGGGACATCACAGACGTCTATGATGAACATGAGGTTCTGAAGATTGACCGAGCTTGGAAATCACCCAAATTTGAGGACACACCGATTGACTGCAACGACATATTCTGTTTACTGAAGGGAAAGGAGGAGGGAAACATTGTGCTGACCAAAGGCATCGCTGGTATCGGAAAGACGTTCTCCGTGCACAAGTTCATCCTGGACTGGGCCGAAGGAAAAGCCAATCAGCATGTGGACTGTGTGTTTCTGCTTCCATTCAGAGAGATAAACTTGATTAAAGATGATAAAAAGATCAGTCTCCACGAGCTCCTGTTGGAATTTTATCCTGATTTGAAAGATGTGGAAAACACCAAGTTTTATAAATATTACAAACTGGCGTTTATCTTTGACGGGCTTGATGAGAGTCGCCTGGAATTGGATTTTGATTGTAAATTGGTCAAATGTGTCAATGCACAGTCATCCATTGATGTTTTATTCACAAGCCTAGTTGCAGGAAAACTGCTTCCGTCGGCTCTCGTCTGGGTGACGTCTCGACCGGCAGCGGCCAATCTGATCCCTCCTGAGTACGTAGGATTGTTCACGGAGGTGCGCGGATTCACCGACCAGCAGAAGGAAGAGTATTTTAGAAAACGGATTAAAGACGAAGTTCAGGCCTCCAGAATAATCTCACACATCAGGACGTCTCGTAGTCTCTACATCATGTGCCACATTCCCGTCTTCTGCTGGATCACGGCCACCGTTCTTCAGGATATTCTTTTAAAAAATGATGAGCAAGACATTCCTTCGACCCTAACCGAAATGTACATCCACTTCCTTCTGATTCAGATGAACATGAAGAACCAGAAGTATGAGAAGAAACCTGAAAGAGATCGCACAAAGCTTTTGAGTTCAAACAAAGACCTGATCTCAAAGTTGGCTAAACTTGCGTTCGAACAGCTGAAGGAGGAAAACGTCATGTTCTACGAGAGTGATCTGAAAGCGTGTGGCATCGATGAAAGCAAAGAGTCCACAGGATTGTGCACTGAAATCTTCAAGAAGGACTCTGTCCTGCATGAGATGAAGGTTTATTACTTCATACATTTGAGTGTGCAGGAGTTTCTCGCCGCGCTGCATGTGTTTCTTTGCTACTTGAAGCTGGACATGGGCGTCCTGTCATTCTTCCTTGAGAATTCGCATCCTAATAAGAAAGACATGCTGTATGTTCTGCTGAGGAAGGCAATTGATAAGGCGAAGGAGAGCGACCGAGGGCATTTCGATCTCTTTTTGCGGTTCTTGCTGGGCATTTCTCTCCAGTCCAATCAGAAACTCCTCATCGGCTTGCTGGACGAAACGCTGGACAATAAAAACTGCATCAATAAAACCATCCAGTACATCAAGCAACTGCAAAACAATGACAAGTGCCCGGATAAATCCATCAACCACTTCTTCTGCATCCTCGAACTGCAGGACAGAACCCTGTACCAACAAATCATGAAATATCTGAGGTCAGAGAGCAGCCAGCCTAAAGCGGTGTCCAAGTCCAACTGCTCAGCGCTGGTCTATGTGCTTTTGATGTCAGGCGAGGTGCTGGATGAATTCGACCCGAAGCTGTTCAACAAAACATATGCGGGATGCAGGAGACTCGTCCCAGCCATGAGGTGCTGCAGAAAAGCCCTGTAAGTAGTCAAATGAAAACTCCCCCCAAATTAATTTTTTTTTTTTTTTTTTTTTTTTTTTTTTTTTTAGTTGTTTTACAGCATTTTCTGTTTTACTTTTTCAAAATTTAAATTGTATTTTTTCAACATGTTTTTGATAATATTTTCCACAAAATACTTTTTCTCCAATTTTTTTTCTTCAAAAGTTTGTTTTATTTCCTCCGCAAATTCTTTCAACATATTCCATTTTTCTTCCCCAATTTGTTTTCTACTTATATTTTTCACAATTCCATTTTAATTCAATTTGAGTTATCCAAAAGCATGTTTAATCAATTGAATTGATAAAAATTTATGAAATTATATTTTTTTTACAATTTTGATCCATCTTGTGTGACCATGATGCTGCAGAAACGCAGTTTAAGCCATTGTGTTTTTTAATTTACTACAATTTTGTCTTGCATAGTATTCAAATACATTGTTCCTTTAAGATTTTCTAAGTTTAGGTTTTCCATGTTGTTTTTTTTTTTTTAAACAAATAAAATTGTTAAGTTATTGAGCCAATGTACAGGTATGATACTGTAAATTCTAGTGACTCATTTAGGCGGTTTATACATTTCCAGCATTTTTTTTTTTTTTTTTTTTGTGGAGTGTAATACTTACATTGTTTCTTTTTTTATTTACCTTTATTGGGATCTATTTATTTGAAACTGTGTAGAGGTAAGCTCTTCATGACTAGCTAACATCTTGCCATCTTTACAGGTTTTCAGACTGTGGACTGACGGAGCAGTGCTGTGAAACATTGGCTTCGGCTCTTCAGCTAGAGGACTGTCCTCTGAGCGAACTGGATCTGAGTCACAATTACAGCATCGAGGCAGGAGTGAAGGCACTTTCTGCTGGACTGAAGAACCCACACTGTCATCTGGAGACACTCAGGTCAGCGTCGGTGCCACAGGGTGCCTCGGGGGCCCAGGCACCTCGGTCACTGTGCCCCCTCACCTCTGGAGCCATCTCCGGAGTGGGTGCCCTGATTTTAGTCTCTGGGAAGATCTCCCACTCAGAAGTATGGGATGGAGAGTTGATGTGTGTGGGCTGTCAAATACATGGATTAAAAGCTAAATGTTTTCATTTTGGTGCGTTCTTAGCAAAATTGTTTTTTCCTTCAGGTTCCAGAGCGAAAAAAGTATAGAACAGTGTTCACTTTATAAAGAATTCTAATAATCTTTGCTAATATTCTTGAATCTTCAAACTGCTAACACTTTGCTGTTCCGAATTATTCCTTTACTGTATGACCAAAAAAAGAGTATTTTATGTTTCAGCTGTTTGATCATGCCAGCGCCTCATGCACACACTATAAATTCATTGCAAACAGCACAGCCTGTTCATTATCAAAATAAAATACAGGCAACCAAAAATTACAATAATCTTTATGATTATTTCCCGCTGTCTATTATGGAATATGCATGAAGTACAAAGCCCAGTTTACCTAATAAATAATAGTTTAGCTTCAAATATATCACGAATATCGAAGCATTTGGATTGATGCCGAATGTGAGAGGTAGGGTATGAACCCAACTTTAGCTTCAGCTTTAAATGAATTTGTTTTGGCTTGTTTATAGCTTGGCATATATTATTATATTATACTGCAGTTATATTATTATAGAAATGAATAAATTCAAATTTTTTCATTCTTGGTCTGTTCTGAATAAGGTTAAATTTAAGGGATTTGTTTTGGAGTGAGGGGAACTAAAATAGTCTATGTATTTTTTTTTTTTACAGAGCTGTAAACTTTAACAGCATGCAATCAGTTGACAAACACCCTATTCATATATAACACTAGGCTACATTTTATTAAACTGTATATAAATAATTTTATTTACAAGTTTAGTGTTTATGTTTTTCTAGTTTTACGCCATCAGTATTTAGGTACAGGTGCCATTAAATATGTGCCAAAATTTTTTCCCAAAGTGTACCCCCCCCCCCCCCAAAAAAAATAATAATAATAAAAGATTACGCAGCCCACTTAAGAATTGTGCATGGCACCTCAGTCTGTGCAATCTGTGGCTGACCCTGTCTCAGGTCATTACCATTTCTATTTCTGTGTGAACATGTAGTCTGAAATGTAATGCTGATATTGTAATCGTTCAGGTTGGCCCAGTGTCATTTCTGTCAGGAGAGTTGTATGGAGCTGCTCTCTGCTCTCAAGAATATCTCACATCATCTAAGAGGGCTTGACCTTAGCGGAAATGACCTGCAAGACTCTGGACTCCATTGGCTCCTAGATGAGATGAAAAAAACAGAGAGAAAACTTGAGGTTCTGAGGAAAGTATTAATGAAATTTAGCATTAACCACACTGTACTAGGCAGATGCTTGATAAATGACTGTTTTGGAATGTTTTTACACAGGTTGAGCTGGTGTAACCTCACTGCGAAGAGTTGTGAGCACCTTTCCTTGATCCTCAGCTCAGATTCACCCCTGAGAGAGCTGGATCTAAGTAACAATGACCTGCAGGATTCAGGAGTGAAGCTGCTCTCTGATGGACTGAAGAGTCAAAACTGTCAGCTGCAGATACTGAGGTAAAACTAAGAGCTGTAGTTTATTTTTTTGACAAATGGATTGTTTCTCAGTTGTTTTGTCAATATGTAGGTTGTCTGGCTGTATGGTGACAGAGGAAGGCTGTGGTTATTTGTCTTCAGCTCTGAGTTCAAACCCCTCACACCTGAGAGAGCTGGATCTGAGCTACAATCACCCAGGACAATCAGGAGTCCAGCTGCTCAAACACAAACTGCAGGATCCAAACTATAAACTGCAGATACTCAAGTATGTCTTGTAGGTCATGGTGTGACAAAAAAAAAAAAAAAATCCCCCAAGATCCATTAAAAGTGATTCAAAACTATATATAATGTTGCTCAAGAAACATTTGAACAGTTGAAAACAGCTGTGCTGCTGAATATTTGTGTGAAAACTGTGATACATATTATTTTTCAGGATTCTTTGGTGAACAGAAAGTTCAAAAGAACAACATTTATTAGAAATATAAATCTTTTGTAAAATTCTAAATGCCTTTGCTGTCACTTCTGACTAATTTAATGCATACTTTCTGAATAAAATATAAGATTTTTTTTATATAAATATATATATACAGGGCTCGCAAAATCGCTAGCCCGATGTCCTGGGGCTTTTGTGTTTTCCAGTCGGGCTACCAAAATGTATCACTGCCCTGCCCGAAAGGCTATCTTGAATAGTGATGTAAAATTCCTAATTTTATTCGCGTTGTTCACTCGCTTGTAAGGGTGAAACGGATTGTAGTTTGTGTTCTTAAGTTAAAGAAGAATGCTCAATAAAAAGTTTTTATTAAAAATCTAGCTGTAGAGCTGTTTTCAATCAGGACAAAACATTAGTCGTAAGGTCAGTGTTGTTTTAAGCAACATACAGGAAGCAAATATATATTTGTGCAGCTACTTTTATCCAAAGGAACAATACATTGGTAATTCATTCAGTTCATTAATTTCTTGCAAATCAAACCAATGGATTTTTTGTTATTATTTTCTTTCATTCTCTTAACCTCTTCTTCTTTATTGATTTCTACAGAACTGACCCTATGGGTGAAAATTTCATCAAAGCAGGGATAAGGAAGTGTAAGTGTCTCACTCTCCATCTCCCTGTGTCTCTCTCTCTCTGAGGCACTAAAGGATGTGTTTTCTGTCTCGCAGATGCTTGCGATCTCACGCTGGATCCAAACACAGCTCATGTTCTGCTGTGTCTCTCCAACGGAGACAGAACGGCAACATGTGTAATGCAGAAGCAGCCATATCCAGATCATCCAGAGAGATTCGAATCAGTCCAACAAGTGCTGTCTAGAGAGAGCCTGTCCGGCCGCTGTTACTGGGAGGCCGAATGGACAGGTCCGGATGGGACGGTCGGGGTGACGTACGAAAACATCCAGAGGAAAAGTGATGATCTTTGTGTAGTAGAGGCCACCGCTCAGCTTGGATGTAATAGTGCGTCATGGAAAATTACCTGTGCATCTTTCCCATATGTTTCTCACGCTGAAGAAGACATTAATATAAAGGCTTCATCCTCTTGTTCATCTAAAAGAGTAGGTGTGTATGTGGACACGACAGCTGGCATTTTGTCCTTCTACAGTGTCTCTGACACACTCACACACTTGTACACCTTCCTTGTGGCTTTTGAAGATCCTCTCTATGCGGCCTTCAGGGTGGACAGCGACTCGGTGTCCTTCTGTCAGATTTAACCTGAAAGCCTCTTTATCTTATGTTCACTTCGTTAACCTAGATGATGCCCATACTTTGGCAGCAAAGCAACTCATGTAGCTGTAGATCATGAATTTAAATAAATATGTAAACATTGTGAAATTAATTACATTAACGTGGAAAAAAGCTTATTTACTGCATTTAATGGTTTATTTATTTATTGAGTTCTGAAAATCAGAAACCAACTGATCATTTGCTTAACAAGACATCTGCAGCTTACCTGACCTATTTGCTGGACGAATTAAAATAGTTTAATTTGTGTTTGAGGACATTTACACAACATTTATTATTGTGAACCCTTATGAAAATTATTGTAGTTAAACCATGGTAACCACAAATTAACCATGGATTTGCTACACTAACCATAGTTTAACCGTGGGATTTGTAGTAAAACTGTGGTTTATACAACCAATTTACGAGATCATATTTTATTTATAAATATTAGTTTAGATGTTATGCATTTTTATAGACCGTTGCTATAAAAGTTGGGGAAGTTGTGGCCCAGTGGTTAGAGAGTTTGAGTCCTAACCCTAAGGTTGTGGGTTCGAGTCTAGGGATGGCAATACCACGACTGAGGTGTCCTTGAGCAAGACACCGAACCCCCAACTGCTCCCCGAGCACCGCAGCATTAATGATACCCACTGCTCCAGGTGTGTGTGTGTGTGTGTGTGTGTGTGTGTGTGTGTGTGTTCACTGCTGTGTGTGTGCACTTTGAATGGGTTAAACGCAGAGCACGAATTCTGAGTATGGGTCACCATACTTGGCTGTATGTCACTTTACTTCACTCACTTCACTTTCACTGCAATAAAATAAAGAGTTTAATGAGGTGCATTATTTTGCTCATTGCACCCTCATGTAGCCCCAGGAGACAGGTATTTCCTTAACACTTATTTAATCTGTGTATAAGAAAGGAAATATTTGTTTCAATTTTATTTTGTGTTTGATTGTTAAAACCAAAATGAGTTGTTGTTCGAGTCAATAAATTGGGTAATTTATAAATACAGTGGTTGAATTTAAATATTTTTTCTACTGCTCTGTTCAAAAAAGGTTAGAAAAAAATTAATAAATTAAGATATGAAAGATTATATTGTGATCAATATTTTAGCTATATCCTCAAGCCCTATAGAGTGGGGGAACTATGACATCACTTTGTAGGTGGATCGGCTGTTAGCGTCACACTGGTTCCCCCTCGACAATAGGATTCTTCCATAGGCTTTTGGATTATCGCAACAACAAAAAATAAGTTCTGTGTTCAAACATAGTTCATGAAATGTACAGGTTTTGTCCATCAAGATAATCTTCACAAAATAATATAACTTTGATGAATTTTGAAGCCTAAATATAAGCACCACAACTTAAAAGCTAAACTTAAGCACCAGGGTTGCTCGCCTTCATCAATCACCACCACCACACTCCCGACAACTTCAGCTTGGATAAATCATCCATCTAAATTTACCTTGAATGCAGGAGAAATATGATATATTTGTTATGAGATAAATTTGTCTGTGATCTAGTTGTAATGAGTTTTGTTGTCAGATCAAGGCTGAACCCATATTCTGTGTCCTGATGAAAATTAGATTGGAACGTGTGATATCTCGCTTCATTTTGTGCAATTGTCATTAGCTGTTGCTGTTCTTTTGCAAGTTTGGCTCTTAAATTACAGGATACATGACTTATGATTTACATCCTCACAATTCCCTAATGTCTATTCTGACAAATCAATTCTTTTAATCAGCTGTTTGTTTTTTTTTGTTTTTTTTTTTGCAACAGTTCATATAAATGGATGGAGTGTAGGGTCATTATCAAAATTTGGCAGCAACCTGATCCTTGACTCTTCAGGCAGTAAAATGATTTCAAACAGAAAAGACTGCATGCTTGTGATTATATTTGGGGAAAAAGTACTCTTGCTGGTGTGATATTGCTTAACTAGCTATTATCACGGCCATTCCCACACTGGCTCATTAAATTGCAATCAAGTAGCTCTTATATTAACCTCAAACACACTGTAGTTGACTGATCTTGTCAGTGTTTCCACACAAAGATTGTTAACTCATTCTCAGCCTGATCATGTGCCTGTTTGTTGACCTCCTCGTGTTTCTCCTTCATTGTCTACTGATCAGCCATTGTTATGTTTTCATTTTATTCCATTCATCATTGTATGCCATCTGCAATACAATCTCAAGTTAAGTTACTTGGTTTCATTAATCTGTTTGCATCTGATACTCACCTGTTGTCTGTTTTCCTATAATCAGTAAATCCTGAGATTGAATTCATTTTACACCCTTGCTTGTGTTGTTCTATTACATCATATGGTATAAATGTGAAAACAAGAACTATACAATGGCATTTTTGATCTCAGAATTAGAACACAAATTCACATTCATTATGTACATTTACACTAAAACGCAGAGGAGGGGCCTGACAATCTGATGGATATATATATATATATACAAACGGTACAACACAAACGGTGAGTTACTGTTTTATTCTTCATTCACTTCACAGAACATTGAGGCATCTATACAGTTCAAAAAACAGAACTATGAAATTGTTTATATTACTTTTTTAGGTAAGTCGATTCTGTGATTTAATAAAGAGAGATTGAGAAGATGGCAGTAAGTTCATAAATAACTCTACATTCAGTAAGTCTATGTTTTCCCCTTCATTTGTAAAGTTCATCTCTTTCTCTGTGTCTCATAGAAGTAGGTATTTTTAGTGGCTTTTCTTCCAGCTGTACTGATGAGCGAATGCAGACATGATGAAGAAATGCCGGTCGACTGTTCTGACATTCATAAATCAGGACAAACGCTTGCTGGGATTTATACCATTTATCCAACATGGAGGATGGATGGTACGAATGTGACTTTAGATCATTAAACACACATCAGCACATTCATGATGAATCATATGTTCTATATAAACCCATCACAGGTGATTCAGAGGAGAATGGACGGCAGTGTGAATTTCTATCGGCCGTGGGATCAGTACAATAGAGGACTTGGGAATGTGGAGGGAGAATACTGGCTGGGTAAGATCTCACAGCGTGTGTGTGTTTGTGTGGATGTTCATGTCCAGTGTTTGGTTGAACATGTTCTTCATGTATGTGTATGATCAGGGCTGGAAAACATCTACCAATTGACACGTAAGAAGAAGTACAGGTCCTTCTCAAAAAATTAGCATATTGTGAAAAAGTTCATTATTTTCCATAATGTAATGATAAAAATTAAACTTTCATATATTTTAGATTCATTGCACACCAACTGAAATATTTCAGGTCTTTTATTGTTTTAATACTGATGATTTTGGCATACAGCTCATGAAAACCCAAAATTCCTATCTCAAAAAATTTGCATATTTCATCCGACCAATAAAAGAAAAGTGTTTTTAATACAAAAAAAGTCAACCTTCAAATAATTATGTCCAGTTATGCACTCAATACTTGGTCGGGAATCCTTTTGCAGAAATGACTGCTTCAATGCGGCGTGGCATGGAGGCAATCAGCCTGTGGCACTGCTGAGGTGTTATGGAGGCCCAGGATGCTTCGATAGCGGCCTTAAGCTCATCCAGAGTGTTGGGTCTTGCGTCTCTCAACTTTCTCTTCACAATATCCCACAGATTCTCTATGGGGTTCAGGTCAGGAGAGTTGGCAGGCCAATTGAGCACAGTAATACCATGGTCAGTAAACCATTTACCAGTGGTTTTGGCACTGTGAGCAGGTGCCAGGTCATGCTGAAAAACGAAATCTTCATCTCCATAAAGCTTTTCAGCAGATGGAAGCATGAAGTGCTCCAAAAATCTCCTGATAGCTAGCTGCATTGACCCTGCCCTTGATAAAACACAGTGGACCAACACCAGCAGCTGACATGGCACCCCAGACCATCACTGACTGTGGGTACTTGACACTGGACTTCAGGCATTTTGGCATTTCCTTCTCCCCAGTCTTCCTCCAGACTCTGGCACCTTGATTTCCGAATGACATGCAAAATTTGCTTTCATCCGAAAAAAGTACTTTGGACCACTGAGCAACAGTCCAGTGCTGCTTCTCTGTAGCCCAGGTCAGGCGCTTCTGCCGCTGTTTCTGGTTCAAAAGCACACGCCTGTGCACGGTGGCTTTGGATGTTTCTACTCCAGACTCAGTCCACTGCTTCCGCAGGTCCCCCAATGTCTGGAATCGGTCCTTCTCCACAATCTTCCACAGGGTCCGGTCACCTCTTCTCGTTGTGCAGCGTTTTTTGCCACACTTTTTCCTTCCCACAGACTTCCCACTGAGGTGCCTTGATACAGCACTCTGGGAACAGCCTATTCGTTCAGAAATTTCTTTCTGTGTCTTACCCTCTCGCTTGAGGGTGTCAATGATGGCCTTCTGGACAGCAGTCAGGTCGGCAGTCTTACCCATGATTGCGGTTTTGAGTAATGAACCAGGTTGGGAGTTTTTAAAAGCCTCAGGAATCTTTTGCAGGTGTTTAGAGTTAATTAGTTGATTCAGATGATTAGGTTAATAGCTCGTTTAGAGAACCTTTTCATGATATGCTAATTTTTTTGAGATAGGAATTTTGGGTTTTCAAGAGCTGTATGCCAAAATCATCAGTATTAAAACAATAAAAGACCTGAAACATTTCAGTTGGTGTGCAATGAATCTAAAATATATGAAAGTTTAATTTTTATCATTCCATTATGGAAAATAATGAACTTTTTCACAATATGCTAATTTTTTGAGAAGGACCTGTACACGCTGAGAGTGGATCTGGAGGACTTTGAAGGAAATAAAGTTTTCGCTCTGTACTCGTCCTTCTCTGTGGATTGTGAAATGGATGGATATCAGCTGCATATTTCTGGATTCACTGATGGAGGAGCTGGTAGGACACTGATTTATACTTATGAAAACACATTCCTTTGAGTTATTGTCCTCAGCGATGCTCCTCTTCTTTGCAGGTGACTCGTTATCTGGTCACAATGATCAGAAGTTCTCCACTTTTGACAAGGGCCAAGAGACCTGGGGAAATAACTGCGCCAAATATCATCTCGGGGGATTGTGGTACTACAGCTGTCTCAATGCAAACCCCGATGGTCTGTATTTATGGAAAGAAGATTCCCCCCACAGCACCATTGGTGTTGTTTAGTTAAACTGGAAGAACAACAGTTTGAAATCCATCATCATGAAGCTCAAACGTGTGTTTTAAGACTTTTGCAGAGACATTGCAAAATATCTCAGAAGCAAACAACAAAACGAATCAAGAGGCTTTCCATTCTTCTGTTGTGTTGCTAAATCTTTCT
Source organism: Cyprinus carpio (assembly GCF_018340385.1). NCBI lineage: Eukaryota > Metazoa > Chordata > Actinopteri > Cypriniformes > Cyprinidae > Cyprinus > Cyprinus carpio. The sequence continues at coordinate 15,755,579 of NC_056583.1, forward strand.
AAAAAATGATTTCTCTGTTTCTCTCAGTCACTTCTTTTAATTTACTAATGAAATTAATCAATTCATAAATTTTTTCATAAATCTATTGCAATGAACTCATTGTGTCTGTGTAGATTATATATATTTAAGCTTTTTTTATGAATCAGTAGGCTGTCACTTAATTTAATTTAAGCATCTATGTAATATGCTTAAAGGACAGAGCGATGGCACATAAGCCCCATGAACAGTCCTTTTCTATTAGAGTTAAAACATTAAAACAGTGAATGTCAGGTCAAGACTGTTATACTGAAGTTGTCCACTAGCTGGAGGATCAGGATAAATAATCTCTACTTCTTATGTCACACTATTTTGCACCAGTGTAAATGGTTGAATATTTTCTTATATCCTTTTTGAAATCAGCTGTATCACCATTTAAACTATAGATGCTCTCTATGCATTTCAGTCCATCATTACTATTAATGATGACTTACAGGCCTAATTACACTTCTGAGTTGCAAATCGAAGTAAGAACGTATTTTCTTTAATGCCTAGGCTCCTGTCTATTGCACAACATGTCCCAACAATGGAGTCTGTTCCACGAACACACATCTACTTCCATGGTCTTAAACCATCAGTTTTATAAAAAACGTGTCTCTTCTCTGCGTGTGGAGTCACAAACTACTGAGCGAAAGCACATGTAAATGGATATAATAATAAATATTTCATTAAATGCTAAATATGTATGGGGTGTTTTTTGACATTGGATGCATGTAACTTATTGCAGGAGACCTCCAACATAAAATCAGTATCCTTTAAAATAATATAATGGGGGCATTTTAAATCCTTGTCTGCACATGCATACTAATAAGGTGCTTCTTTTTTGTAGACTGTGAACTCAACAAGGTGCAAAATGCAGGTATTACAAGAATAAATGGCTGAATCTGTGCTTACAGCTGTTTTTAATGAATATGTGATACACACATCGGCAGCTCCCCTCTCAGGTGCTGCCCAATTTGGCAGGGAAGTACATAAATGATGTTCCCGAAATAAAAATGTTGCTGGTCATAGTCATTCACATTCCAGTATCATTAGAAAGCTGCCAATTAAGAGTTTACTGTTTAGAATTAATCAGACTGTTACTAATACATATACTGTTTTAAATTCAAATACACTGTAAACACAATTTCTATTTTGTTTCATGTATAAATATGTATGTTGTTATTAAATGAGCCTAATAGCACAACGAATCAGAAGCCACAATCAGGTTTCATTTCAAATCTGAGGATGTAAATACTAAAATCATTGTTATAAGATAAGACAGGTGCTTGAGCATTAGCTGAAGTTCATTGGGCCGTTAAACACACCACCGTGAATAACAGGGGCCTTTACAGTCCCTCCACTGGAGGAGTTTATGCTAACGTTAACTCTTGCAGTTGAATTTTTTGCAGCTGCTGCACCGGATGATGCTCCACCTTCAGCAGCAACGTCATCTGGAACTGATGGAAACATAAAGATAAACTCAGAATCAGCTTAGATCAAATATATATAGATATAGATTTTTTTTTTTTTTTTTTTTTTTTTTTTAGTGTCAAAAAGTACCTTCCAGAAGTTTTTTCTTCAGTTCATCAGCAAGCTCATTTTGATTAATTTTTTTTAGCACTCTGACTGCGATCTTCCCGGCATCTGAACTTTTGTACTGCTGCACCATGAGAGTCACAAGGTCATGCCGATTAACGTTCTCCAGCTTCCCACGAGGAATAGAGTTGTCTTTTGTCCCACTATTTGAGAGGTGCCATTTGAATTCTTTGAACTCGTCTTCCAGTAGCTCCTGAAGTGCATCAAGAATCACTATTTCGGTTGTAGCCATTTTGTTTCACTATAGTGGGAGAATATAACAAAACAACTCGATCAGTCTCAGTGTAGACTCAGCTGAGTGAGCGAATATAACCAGCACAGATTAAACTGTTTGTGTGGTCCTAGCAAGGGAATCAGTATATTGTCATTTCATTTATAAACCTCATTTGCAACTGAGAATAGGGTTGCCACCTTTAGTGTGGAGAGTTAAGGGACATGCATTCACACTGATTATTTCTACACCTGGCAACTCAACAATAAAACAGAACAGGTAGCTATGTGAACATTCAACAGAGCACATTTGATTATTTTATTTATTCCTAAAGAACTCCTCCAGGATATATCTTTGTGCTTTAAGCTGTCATTCTGTCTGGATCCATTTATCACCTTTTAGACAATTCTGCACAATCTGCAGCTTTTACCTGGAATATATATATATAAAATGCAATCGTACCCTGTATAATTTAGTAAATTAATTATAAATAATAAAATACTTAAATAGTTTGTTAAAGAAATAAACTAATCAGAAGTTAGTAAATAGTGTGAGAAAAATTCTAAAATCCAATTTAAATGTACGTCAGTAAGCAGACTGACATCGCAGTGATCGTCCAATCACATTTAGTCTAAGCAGAAATCCCGCCATTTTTGCATGTTCTTCTCCGAGATTCACGAGATGAGCAGCAGCATAACTTTGAGCAAGAGTTAAAAGAAAAGAAAAAGTAGTCAAAGGGGATAAAACACTTACATCTATGTGTTTATTTCTCTGGATTTTGGTGAGCACACATTTTGTGCATAAATGTCTGTATATTAGTTAGATGTGTATTGATATTCCAGTGAAAGAAAACGCAAGCTCAGTTCGTTAGCAATCACATAATGATACAATAATACACATACAGTATGAGTCCCATATGTTCATATTGTGTGGTGATGATAATGAGCTAAAAATTTTTGGACTTTATATTTAAAATTGACCTCAAGTTAGCAGCAGGTAGCTAGTTAGCTTCCCAGTTAGCATCAGCTAACAATATTTTTCAAATCGGCTATAATTTTGTAATTCATAAATATTGATTATATCTTTGTTAATTTCAAGCAACAATGTAACTGCCTGTACTCTGATTTTGCTGTAAATGTATAAATCAAAGTGTTTTGTCTGACTGGGGGCATTTTACCCCACCTGTATAATATTCAAACGGGTATTGTGAATACTGTTAAATAACTTTTTTTTTAAAATAATCATCAGCTTATTTTCACTACAAGACTAAAGCTGTTTAATTTATGCCTTCTGAGTCAAACCTACTGGCCTACAGATATATGAATATATTGTAGGCGCTTATCACGTGTTACACATGTGCTGATTAACTTCTCTGCTACTTATTGTGAAATTAATTTATTTTCATTTTCTATTAGTATTCTCCACACTGCGAAATCCTCATGTGTTTATTCAGCTTTGTGTAGGTCTATGTAAAACCTTTAAATAACGGGTACAACCCTAGCTGTGCATGACAGCTCAAAACTGTAATACTAAAGTCGACCACTAGAGGGAGCATCAGGTTACTATATTTAATATTTTTGTATATTTCATGTTGCATCAGGGTGAATTGATACTTATTTCCTAATTTCCTTTTGAACTGGCATGTATTTTGCATACTACAAATCAAAAGAGATTCAAGATTCATAATATATGTGGAAAGATATATAGCAGCTTTATCTCCAAACCGTACAAGCTGTTGGTGCTTGGACCCCGTTGATATGACTGCCTTTCAGTTTATAACTTAGTTGTAAAACCGAGCACTAAAGGGCGAGGTGAAATCCTTTACACATATTTGAATGACTCACGTCTCAACTACAGATCAAATATTTGTCTGAATAGAGAATGTGGTTTGTATGGTGGTTCCAAACGTGTAATGTTAAAGATGAGAGACACATAAGTTACCTTTCGTTTGAAACAAACACCACTGTGAACACACACACACACACACACAGACACACACACACACTTTGTGTAAATAGACTCAAAGAAGTACCGAGACCTTGAGAAAACTAACATATTTCCAAGGACTTGTTAAATGAAGATAATGTTGTACTTACAAAGTTGATCGTAAACTCGCTATCTTCTCTTCCTGTTTTCTCGCGCCGCTCAGTTTCTCTTTCACCCTTAGACTTCCTGTAGATAAAGAAAAAGGCTCCTGCTCAGTCTGCGCTCTATTGTTTCCACATTTCTTAAAAAAAGAGGACACCATCTGTCCAAGAAGGAAGATTTGTTTGATGAAACTGAACTGTTTTTAATCAACCTTTTGGATGCCTTTAAAATATACACTGCTTTTAATTTTTTTTATTAATTTTCAAGATATTTATTGTTACACATATGTTTATTTTTCTAAAAATCTCTTCACAGATATAGTTTATATATTTATATTTGTAAAAATGAGATAAAAAAAAATATAGAATATCTAAAAAAACTACAAAAAAATATACATACTTTTTTGTTTTTTGTGTGTGTGTGTGTGTGTGTGTGTGTGTGTGTGTGTGTGTGTGTGTGTGTGTGTGTGTGTGTGTGTGTGTGTGTGTGTGTGTGTGTTTTAACATGCTCAAGACCATTTTTCTTTGTAAATCAGTTTATTAGTAATGCAAATGTTGATAAAGAGCATGCATGTTAAAAAAAGAGCATTTATGCATACATTTGTGTTACAGCAGTCATCTGAAGATCCTTATAGTAATACTGTATAATCATACATGTACACCTATGATCTGGAAATATACACAGATGCATTTGAAAAGAAGTAATTTATCCAGGAATTGAGAAGCTGAGCTCAGTTATCTATCGTTGAGCAGCCGTTGTAGTCCAGTTTTTCTCAACCTGGGGTTTAAAAGGGGCCTCGAGGACTTAACGTTATTTAAAAACAACAAAAAATCAAGATACTTCTTATTTTAGCTCACATCTTTAACAACAGTTAAAAAATTTAGTGTGAATTTCCAGGTTAATAACTGCATTGCTTTCGCATAATATGGCAGAAAATAACCCGGCATGCACAGTAAATGTCTTTTGTAAAATAATGTTCTTTAATCCTCTAAATTCTTTCATTTGTAAAATCAAATATTAGGGATAAAAATGTCTTAACAATATCTTATCCTTAATACGAATCCAGTGAATTATGAACAACCGGAAATTGATTGGATGGAAAGAGCAGGAAAATTAAAGAAACTTCATCTCTTGTAACTTTTGGAATCCTGAAATTCAGTTATTTGAATTATAATAATTTAGTTTCTAACACAGTTTCTGTAAAATAAAAGCATTTGTCTTTCCAGAGGAAACGTGTTAGCTTTCAAATGTTGTTGTGGACATTGATGGTCCTTGGAGAAAGGTTTGAGAACTACTGCTGCAGAACATCCATCTTTCTTTTTTCAGCGCTGCTATTTGATCTGATCAGCGACGTTTACTCAACACTTACTCGTGGCTTCTGTCCATTTCACTAATAGTTATTAGAGCATCAGATGTCCTAACCTCAGCCCCAACCTCCTCCTCCATCATTTCCATCTTCCTCTCCGTCCTCGTCCTCCTCCTCCTCCACACTCACCCCGTCCTTCTTCTTTTTCTTCTTCTTCTTCTTCTTCTTGCTCCACCTTGTATTTGACTCGTCTGATGGGGTCGGTCATGCTTCGCATTTTGCCCTCGTCAAACTCCTCGTTCATCATGAAGTTCCTGTCGATAAGCTCCGCCCCTTCTTGCCAGTTGCGGTAGCAGTCCGGCCCCAGTTTACAGATTTCTTCCACGGCGTCAGGTGTGAGAACAGAGCAGTCCGGACGCAAAACCACCACCCTGGGCAGATCCTGCACCTCGAACATCTCGCTCAGCTCCCTGTGAACCACACAAACACATCACTAACTACACAGCTCCTGATGGTCACACACACCGGCTCAGAAACACACTCCGATTCTCAACCTTTTTCACTCTAACCCAGCTAACAGGGAATCTTCTCAGGACTTTCTCCCAAAGATATGAACAAACTCTTCCAGTAATGTTAAAAGAACACATGTTCGAATTAGTAAATTAGAATTAGTACATTGTTCACAGAATGTTTTCTTACTAAAACACTGTTGGATGTTCATAATAACTGTGAATGTTTTTACTTGTTTCAGAACATTAAAAACTAACATTCTTCTTTTTGCAAAATTATAAAATGAAATGTTCCCTCAAAGTTTGCATAACCAAGAAAGAAAAAAAAAAAACCTTGTTTAAACAAACAAAAAATAGCATTACCTAAAATGATTAAAACATTTTATTAATACATATGTGGTATGTTAATAATTGAATTAGAGCTGAAATAAAATCTAAAATAAAAATAAAAAAAACAATATATAAATTTTTGCACTAAAATTACTGGAAATAAAAATTTAAATTGAAATAAAATGAAAAAAGCAAAGCTAAATAGTTATATTAAACAATAAAAATCAAGAAAATTTACAAAAATATATAATTACTAGATTAAAGTGAAAACTGAAAGTATAAAAATAAAACAAAAACTATAATAGTAATTCAAAAATATCAAAATATCACTGGATCATGCTAATGAACCTTATTTCCCAGTTATTTGAATTAATATGGTAAATACAGTACATAATATTTACATGCGGAACAGGACTGTAAAATAAAATAAAAAGTTCTTGAGTGTTAAATTTTATTTTAAAGCATCTTTTCTTCTTGCAGACCAGTCAAAGTGTGCTCAAGCACTGTACTAGTCATACTCAAATTTTTTGCACCAAACAAAAATGGTACGTACTGTCTGTAGGGGTCCTCGTAGGCCAAGAACAGGCAGCGTTTGGGCAGCTCCTTCAGGAACTTCTCCTGCTGCTCCTCGGACGAGTCCAGCGAGATGTACAGCAGGACCAGCTGAGCCGATCGCTCCACGTAGAACTCGTCCGTGAGCTTCTTGTGGAAGTCTTTGAGCGTCGGTGCAAACTCCTGGCACTTCTCGCACTCACCAGAGCCGAAGAACAGCATGAGGATACGGTTCTGGAGCCGCAGGACGATCTCACGCTCCGTGTCCAGCTCGTCTCTGTCTTTATTGTTCTTCACCAGAACCTTCCCCAGGAACAGGTCCACCATGACAGCTTCTGAAGAGAGAACATGTCCTGATCAGTGCTTGATAATATGCTTGAATGATCTGCATGGAGTTGAAGGGAATAGCAAAACTTTTAAAAAAATGGCAAACAAACCAGTGTAATGAATACACTACAACACAATCAAATACAGATTTTCCAGTGGAAACAGTATGTGAACAGTATCCTTAGGCTGTTAGTTTCTACACAAGCTATAACTGGAAAAAGATCATCTTGAGTTCAGTCAATGAGATTGAAGATGGTGGTCAAAGTCCTGCCCTGTATAAACACTCACAGATTGTGAGTTTGAATTCTACAAGACTAAACTAAAACCAACAGAGAATCTTCTCAAAACATCCCTAAGCCTCTTAATTATGAAATTATGAACAATCGTTCTCCCAGTTACATTAAAAGAACAGTTGTTAAAAGTTGTCTGGTCTTCAAAGTTAACTGTTAGCACAAAAACATACACGTCGACCATGTAATGTCTTTTTTCTGAAATGTTTAAGTTGGACGATTGTCTAATATATTTTAAATATTGCTACTTGTTTCAGAACGTTCGGAGGACATTCAAAAGTAACATTCCAATAATGTTTACAAAATTATATGGAATGGAATGTTCCTTTAACGTTCAGATCACAAAGAAAAAACGTTTTTAAAACATTTTTTAAACATATGAGGATTAGAACGTATACTGAATGTTTGAATGTTTTTAATTAATGGGAATGTTAGCAAACTGTTCTTAACTTTTTTTTTTTTTTTAAAGAATGGCATGAAATCTTGTTTAAGATAAACCTGGACGAAACTGAGAGTTACAGTATTTGGGGAAATACAGCAACTATTCACTCATGTAGGAGACTCGACCGATTATAGAAAATACAAACAAACACAAAAGTCCAGAAATGAACAAATTCATTGCACAAACACAGCTGCATGTGTAGAGCCGCGTCTACAACAGCCCAAAAGCTCATCTATTTGAAGTTATTCTCAGACCTTCAGTGACGGAGTCTCGCTGGCCTCAAAATCGCTGTTGATCGTAACCGAACCGATCATGAGTTCAGATCAACGCGGCTTCGCGTCCTGCAGGTTCACTGTGCTGTTATTTCTCGTCTCCACGGGCCCCGTTCACGGTGATTACAGGGTTAAAGTGACACCAGACTGTCTCTGACATCGTTCTGTCAGTGTTTGTCTACTCTCTAATCAGAGAGATTTAAAGGCCACAGTGAACAGACCACCTAATCTACATGAACCCACCGTCATAATCCTATTGAGAGAGAGAGAGAGAGAGAGAGAGAGAGAGAGAGAGAGATCAGTTAAATCTGACAGATGCCAATATTACTGAAGTTGATTATCATTAGCAAATCATGCAAATGCATGGCTGAGATTCAAGAACTGATATTTGTTTCTCTTTTATCGTGAAAATGAATAGTTTTGTTCTCTGGAAGGATTATGACCATGTTCATCAGAGATCCCATAAGCCTTCTTGCCTGAAAATACACCAAGGCCTTAATCCGAGAGAGAGAGAGAGAGAGAGAGAGAGAGAGAGAGAGAGAGAGAGAGAGAGAGAGAGAGAGAGAGTACAACTATTTGAGTGAGAAAGTGAGCTCTCAGGACTCTCTTACAAGTTACAGTTTAAAGCAATAGTTTGAAAATGGAAATTTGTTGAAAATGTCCTCACTCTCATGTCATCCAATATGCAGATGAGTTTGTTTCTTCATCAGATTTGGAGAAATGTGTCACTGCATCACTGTCTCAGCAATGGATGCTCTGCAGTGAATGGGTGCCATCAGAATGAGAATCCAAACAGCTGATAAAAACATCACAGTAATCCACACCACTCCAGTCCAGCAGTTAATGTCTTGTGATGCCAAAATAAACAAACCATTCAGACGTTTTTAACTTTAAACCATTGCTTCTTGCAAAAATATGCGCCCTCTATCCATTAACTTCCTCCAGTGAAAAAGTCATCTGGTCTGAATGGACTTTTTCACTTTTATTATGAATTATGAAAATTTATTATGGACTCGTATTTAAGATAAAAACGAATTAATGCTGGATTCGTTTCATCTTTTGTCTTCTCCAGATGTTAACTGTGCTGTGGATTATTGTGATGTTTTTATCAGCTGTTTGGACTCTCATTCTGGTGGCACCCATTCACTGTACCAGTACATCACAGCATACGCCTCCTAAAATCAGACTGAATCTACGTAATCAGACTTTAGGAAACATTCTTTATTCTTTGGTAAAAGGCACATTCAGGATGAAAGAAACAGAAAAGATTGATACATTGAACAAAAATAATCCATTTTCACACATTTAACTAAATATTATGCATTTCTCGAGCTAGCACATTAAGCATCATGTAAACATTAGTTTGCATTAAAATGGATTCATTTTAATCAGTTTCTATTCTCCCATACAAATCTCTTAAGGCAACTGAAAAAACAGACAACATAAAAACTAAAGGTTAAACACTTCTGTGCGGTTCACATCACGGGTAACACTGACCTCGAGGACTACGAACGAGCTGAACGAGCAATAAATTAATCATTTGCAAGCAAACTATCAGATAAAAACATGCCGATCTGATCCTGACCTTAATCTGGGATGCATAACAACAGCTTTACGTACTCACATCATGATCAAAGTGAAATAATAAAGGAATGAAATGTTAAAAATCACACTGATTTTACTAAAGCACAAAGGATCGGCCAGGACTCCTGACAAACTACTAGATTAAAATATCCAAAACCAAACCATCTCTATGGAGGTTGAGATTGTCCTTGAGATTCTCATTCATACCAATAAAATCAATATACTGCATATAACCAGTGTCATATTTACTGTTCCAGCATTTCAGGAAGATCACAGGTGTTCATCTCCTCTGAAGTACGTTGTGAGGTGAATTGGAGCTGTGTGACGTCCAGTGAAGCATTCGCAGCTCTCAGTTCTGACCGTCCTCAGCGCTGGTGGCTGTGATCGTGAGGGTTTCTCCGCTGAGCTCGAGTGTTTCGGCAGCTAGAGCTCGTCGCGGGCCGTGCTGTCCAGCGGAGACTGAAGCACGTCTGAGTTCTGCGCCTCGGTGCTGAGCTCCTCCTGCTCGCTGCTCTTGCGTGATCGCGCTCGGTCCCAGTCGGTGCGGACCGTCTCGTTGTCCCAGACGGTGGAGGTCTCCGTGTCGCTGATGTAGCCTGCGTCGCCCGTGTAGTGCGTGGGGTAAACCAGCAGCGGCTCGGCCGAAAACGCTTGCAGATCCCGCCGCTCGAAGTGAGACATGTAGTCCTCGCTGCACAGACGGAGACGGAAACAACATCAGTTATGGTGTTAATATATATATATAAGATTAACAGTAATACAGTGAAACAACACGCATTGAAGAAAACAGAATGAATGACAGTGAGACAAACTGATCTATCATATAAACCTTCAATTAAATAATTTCTTCCTTAAACTTTATTATTTATTATTAGTAATAATAATAACAATAATAATTTAATCTAAATCATTTATTTTATTATTATTGATGTTGTTAATAATAAAAAATATTATTATTAACAATAATAATTCATCAACAAAATAATTAATTTAAACTGTATTATTGTTAATAATAAAACAATTATTAAACATCATTATAATATTTGAAATGTATTATTATTACAATTTATAATACTATTTATAACAATATGCTTTAATTATTTTTTATATTATCATCACCATTAATAAAATTAATTATAATTTTTAGCTAATTAAATCCTTTATTTATTTATTTATTTATTTATTTATTTTACTTTGTTTACACTGACATTTTTATTTGTTATTATGAACTTGTTTATTTAAATTTATAAGAATTATAATATAACAAATATAAAAATGTATTCAATGTTCATATGTTCTCATTTCACTGAAATGTGATTTTTTTTTTTTAGCTGATCTTTAGGTTTATGTGACTTTAGTGATATTTTTTTTTATTAGATTCTGTGTTGTTTGATGGATCATATGAGACTTTTTTATTTATCACTGCTCTTTGTAAGGAGCAAAGAAAGCTCATTTACACAATAGTAAAGAATAGATTATTTTTGTATTGATCAGAAGAATAAAACAATATATAGAACTATAGATGAGAACACATGAGGCGATGAATCTCTCACATGGGGTGTTTGTTGTACATGACGGGCAGGAACTCGTCCACCGGCAGCATGTTTTTGAGCGGTTCGGCCCGCAGCAGCTTCTGAGCGCCGCGCAGCGAGATCATGTATCCCAGCGTCCAGTACGAGTAATCCGCCTCCACCAGGTTGTGTATTCTGGGCACAGATTTCTCCGGCCGGTCCACCTGCATCCGCTTGCGGCCGATGTAACTGAGAGAGAGAGACAGACAGCTGATGTCAGGAGTCCAGCAGAGGGCGCCGTACACACACAGACTCCTTCACTCACATCAAGTCCCAGTCCAGCCGCTGAGACTCGATCTCCTCCATCAGATTCTGCAGACGACGCTTAAAGAAAACCTCAAAGCGCAGGTCGTCCTCGATCACCAGAGACGTCTTCAGTCCCCGATCCACAATCTAACACAGAAAACACAGAACCGAGACAGAATGACACACTGACACGCACATACTGAGTAAAGACTATATATATAATTGTATGTTACACTTAAAAAAAAAAAAAAAAAAACTGTCCTATATCGATTAAAGGGATTTCCTAAATGTAAGAAATTATACAAATTATTTTTTCTTTTATTTTATTAGTTATAATAATATTTTTTTACAAAATAAAATCGTAGCATTTAGAAAAAAAAGCATCTAATTATTTTCTTCTAAAAAAATTTAAACACTGAGAAAACATTGCTATATATTATTACATTTAAAAACACATTTAAAACACTTTCTTGGAATTATTTTATTATTAAATATTATATCTATATATATATATATATATATATATATATCTATATATATCTATACTCTATAGATCTATATATAGATATATATATATATATATATATATATATATATATATATATATATAACATTATTTTGTTATCTGAATGAATTTACTTGATGAATATGTTTAACTTCAAGCACTTTCCCTGTTTCTATCTGTTTTGTTGTCATTTTATCATTGACTATTTACATTTTATTAGAGTATTTACTAATCTTGTATAAGTACTGGAAAAACATGTTTACTTAACCGAGAAACACATGAAGTCAACATTGTTTCAATTAAATATTTACATTTCTCTCTCTCTCTCTCTCTCTCTCTCTCTCACCTCTGTCCAGATGTTGAAGTGTGACAGGAAGCAGCCCAGCTCTCCTTTAGTGAGCGGCCGGCCGTGATACGGGTCGCTGTATCCGGGGAGCATCTGGATCCCCAGCGCCTCGATCTGACTGGTGTTCAGCGCCCTGAAACACACACACACACACACACACACACACACACATACACACACACACACACACAAGCCACACACACACACACACACACACACACACACACACACACACACACACACACACACTCGGGTCAGACGGGATCATGTGAAGCTCATGTCTGCATGTGAACGCGATCCGTCTGTGTGAGTTTGAGACGTACTTGCCATCTACAGCGGCGGTGATCTTGCAGGCGATCTCTTGTTCATACAGAGTCCTGAGCATGCGCTCTCTGCGGTCCGAGCGCCTCAGCAGGTTTATCATAAACACCTGAACACACATACCATAAGACTGATGAATATATATTATCATAATAATAATAATAATAATAATATACAGCTTTATAAAATATGAAAATAAATAATACATGTAATATATTAATAATATGATAATACATATGTCAATAAAAAATATATAAAATAAAAACAATTGTATTATAGTATATTATACTATGATACAAAATAAAGTAATACAACGATATAACACATAAAAAATATAATATATAATATAATGCAATACACAATAAATAAAATAATAATAAAGTAATATAAAAAACTCTTTAAGCATTACAGTTTTATAACATTTCATAAAGTGATGTAATATGAGATTAAAGAAATATAACAATTAATATAAAATAAAATATACAATATAAAAAATACAGAAAAAATACAAAATACAAAATAAAATACAAAAAAAATAAATATAATTACAATTATATTATAAAATGAAATGGAACAAAAAATAAATATTTAATGTTTAATATTAATTAATAAAAATAATGTTTAATAAATAATATTAACATAAAATACTTTATTACCTATTTTATAGTATACTATTTCATTAAATAATATAAATAAAAATATTAAAAATATACAACGTAAAATGATATAAAATATAAAAAGTATGAAGTACAATAAAAATACTATAAGACAGAATAAAGTAGTGTGGCATTAATGTGACATCCTGACCTCATCGAAGCCCATTTTATCAGGCTGTTTAGGAGGAAGAGAGAGATACACGGACGGCTCTGATGGAGGACTGCGCACTGCAGACAAAACACATTCAGAACGAAGAAGGACATTTCATTACGCTCCTTAAGCAGAAAACATGTGACCAGTCACGTGACTCACCCATAACCTCCAGCAGCGAGTGCAGAAAACTGTCCGCCTCGTCCTGCAAGGTATTATGGGAGCGCAGGGGCACGGGGAAATACCCATAAGTCTCTCTGTTGCAGATGTACATCTGAACCTCTGAGGGAAACCAAGTTAAAATTCACACAAAAGCAGCGCACATGATCACCGAATACAGTCTGCTCGATCTGAGACGAACCTGCCATGCGCGCGGAGAAGGCGAAGATGATGATGTCGTCGAAGGCCCAGCTGTAGTCGGGATGAGGCGGGAAGAAGGCCAGCCCACGGGACGCCTCCTTCCTCAGATCCAGCAGGAAGGTGGAGTGAACCATGGGCACGGCGAAGCAGCCCTTCTTCTCCTGCCTGCGGATGGGCATGTAGGCCGGCGTCCGCTTATAATAACCCTGCAAACACACGCTCGCTCGTTAACCAAAAATATCTGTCAACGACCTTTTCCCATCACTGAAGGCCTGTTCACACCGAGAATGAGATCTACAACCATAACAATAAAGATGGAGTCACTCTAAATTTAACCACAGCTATAATGATAACAGCACGGAGGAACTGATGGAATCACTTACAGAATTGTTTTTTTTTGCTGATAAATGATATAAATAATGACAACCAATCAGAATCCATCCTGCTTTAAAGAGCTTAAGAATTTAAAGTGACAGACATCAAAACTGCAGAACACAGGTAAAATAAATATGTTGGTGTAAACGGGTCTTAAGGCAAGACGTCGCTCATTAATCAATGACTGATTATATAAACGTGCAATATCATTGACAAAAAAGGCGAAATTAAAATATTTATAAGTAGTTATAGTTAATTATGAAAACTAATAATAATAATTATTATTATTCTTTAACAAGCCTGTTTGCGGTTGCCAGATGTCAAGATCTTAGATACCTCAATCAGAGCTTTTCACTTAATATTCCCAACCTGGCAACCATAATATTCCCATTCTGGGAATGATTGTTTCACTTAATATTCCCAATCTGGCAACAATCTCTCTGCTCTGAGAAAAAAAAGTTGCTGATGATCTGAAAAAAAAAAAAAAAAAACACCAGAAAACATGTATGTTGCAGTTTGACGATCTTCACTGCGATATTCTGCTCAAATGAAAGTGCAATAAAGGAAGTCTGTGTTCCTTCACGTGGCCTTTTGCTGCGATTAAATCTGTGAGCAAACCTTCTCAGTGACAAACTGTAATAAACCCAAACATTTGTCGCTTCATGTCAAAGTGCAATAATCGAGATGAAACGTAAAAAGACATTTCTCTGATGACAACAATCATGATTATAATTTTGCTGAAAACAGTCACTTTAACAGTTCGATCACTATGCAGCGTGACTGAAATATGAGTGTTTTCACTGACTAAACCTTGACTAAGAATAAACATGATAAGAACTAAACAGCACATCTGACAGATGATGAAGTCTGAATGATAAAAGAGCTGTGAAGCGCTCTGACGGGACAGGACACGCGTGCACACACCTGAGACGTCATGCCGCACCAGAAGTTTGAGTACGCCGCTCTGGACTCCAGCATCGGCGCCACGATCGTCTTGTTCTCCTGCATCAGCTGCCATAAAACGTCCTGGTTGGTCAGGAGGTTATCACAGTCCACCATCTGCAAACAGAGTCTGTCATGTTTGTTTCACTGATCATTTCAAAGAGACTCCCCATTACTTCACTTAATTTTAGATCTGAGGAAAAAAAAAAAAAATGCATTGTTTTAAACCGATCCATAAAAATGTCATCTTTTAACAGTTCCCCTGTGACAAAGAAGTACAGTTAATAAAAAAAAATATATATATATAAAAAACTTTTTTTTACTAATTTTATTGTGGAAACATAATTTTAAAGAATATTTGAATGTAATGTTTTTAGACACTCAACAGCAGGTTATTTACAATTGAATGAAAATGTATTAGTTTAGATTTATATTAGTTTAGAGTGGACTTAAGTACGTCTTTATATGTCATTAATTACTAGATAAGGTTAAAGCACTGCAGAATGTACTGACAAACATTTATGGCAAACTAAAATACTGCTTAATGTCATTTCTATTGAAACTCTATGTCATGCATTTATAATTATACGCAACTTGCAATGAAGTACATTTAAAATGTATTAACTTGTATTATTTTGAAATTTAATTCTGGCTCCTGAATCAGAAAAAAAAAAAAATCAAAGTTAATGTTTGTATGTAGTGTTTATTATTGGAGAACACTTTATAAGAAACTACTATTTCAGTCATTGTGCTTCTTTGTAATTATTACTAGCTATTTCTGAGTAAAATTAAATCAGTGCAGTATGAAACAAGAGATGCCTAAAAAAAACCTTATTTAATTTATGTTGGTTACCAAAGATAAAACTCAATGTGGTTGCCCAGAAAAGAGATTTTTAACTTTCATACATGACAGTGGTTTTGATTCCTCACCAGCGGAGAGTGTGTATAATCTTATAATGGTACAGAGTACTTCGACTAAAGCACACGCAGACCAGTGCCGACTGCTGGACAGCAGATTGAGGAACAGAGCTGATCACAGAGCAGCAGAAATAACACTAGAACACTGAACAGCACTGCTAACTTTAGACGAGCAGACGCTCCTCTGAGCGTGACCCTCTGCAGACTGGAGGTGAAGGGTAATGAGCGTGTGACGTGAGGAGGGTCAGTTCGGGTCCCACCGCAACACTACTGTGACAGTTCAGTGAAGGGTAAAGAGACTCGTCTCAGATGATGTACCAGAAAAGTAGTCGGCCCACATCTCCCGCGCCGTGTCGAGGGCTGCCTGACGCAGCTTCATCACGTGCTCGTACCGCAGACTCGTCCAGTGCTTCGGGCCGCTCTCGGATCCTCATAGACGCTGAGAAACACACAGACACATAAATACATACATGAGCCACAGACCTTTCAGACTCAGTCCGAGGTCATTTGAACAGACACACATCCAGTGCAAAGACAGAACTTAATTTCTTTAGTGTGATGGACTGATTTTTCTGTCCTATCAATTAATTCAAATTTAAATTTTAAACATTAAAATACAAATGATACATAAAATGACTTAAATGCACTAAATAAAATACCATGTGGTGTAACTTTCCTTTAAACATGATCCATGATATTTGTAAAAAAAAAAAAATCTATCTATCTATCTATCTATCTATCTATCTATCTATCTATCTATCTATCTATCTATCTATCAAATCAGATTATAGTTACCTTAAATTAAAACCATAAAAAAAAAATTTGTTACTTAAAATAAATGTTAACTGAAATAAAACAGAAAAAGGTATATGTTTTCAAAGTAACTTTTCTTATTTTCAGTTGGTTTAACCTGATGTACTAAAATAACTAAAACTGAAATATTATATAATATAATATAATATAATATAATATATAATATATATATATATATATATATATATATATATATATATATATCTATATATATATATAATATATAATATATATACATATACACACACATTAAAAAAATGCATAAACTATAAAAATAAAAATAAAATTCAAAATATTAACAAAAACTATAATAGAATATAATACTAAAAATGATGCTAGTGATAAAATGATAAAATAAGAAATAATGATAAAATAAAAGTTCAGTCAGACATTTTAAAGATGTAAGAAAAAAAATTATATTTAAAATAAAATAAACAATTCAGTATATTTTGAGGTCAGTAGAACATTGATATTTACAAGAAATAGCACAGACACTGATCACATCACAGAAAATATGTTTGTGTGCATCTTTAGTTTGTGTTCACACACAAGTTCAGCTTTGGGTTCAGATGCAGTTTAAGGTCAGTCTCACCTGGGCTCCTCCTGAGGTCTCCACTCCACATAATGATAGAAGTTCTGGACGTTTATCAGCCATTCGCGCAGGATTGCAGTGGTGTTGTCTGAATTATGATCTGTGGCCACCCCTGAGGACAGAAAGATCAGCAGTTCAACGTCTGAAATAGACATAAAAGATGGCCGCTCCTCAAAAAAACTATGAATGACAGAATAGAAAGCAAATGACTATAATTAGAGCTTTTTAATTTTCCTTTTCTTGCTGAATGTTGAGTTTTGTTCTCATGTGCAGCGCTGTAAAAATCACCCCATATTTAACTTCACTACATGACCTTTGGAAAACCAAGCTTGTCTTTAGCGTTTGGCTGCAGAATGAACACATGAGAACCAGAGACCTTCACCGACAGCTGCTACATACTGCAGGACACTTTTCAAAATGTGTTAGATTATTCAAATTCATTCACACAGTCGCCAGTGTTGGGGAAAGTTACTTTTAAAAGTAATGCATTTCAGTGTTACCTCATAAAGCAACTAACTGAGTTACTTTTATGGCAAGTAATGCATTACATTAGTTTTGCATTACTTTTTGTCACCTGTTTGGCTTTTTTCTTTTTTTTTTTCTTTTTTTTAATAAGAGAAAACCCAAAAGTTAGATTTTTGGCAGCTGTAAAGGCCCTCTCACACCTAAAGTGAAATGAATAAACCTCAGGCTGAAGGAAGTGAATCTGTTCCTCTCAAAGTGGCGACAGGAGAAATGTCAGTCAATCAATGGGAAAACAGAGTAACTTACATTACTTATTTGATAAATTAACTACTTTACTAGTTACTTGAAAAAAGTAATCTGACTGATTTTATCAGAGAGATCATGCAGGCCGTCTGCTGGAGATCAGGGTTTTGCTGTAAACAGATGGATTCCAGGAGCACAATCTCAAATCAAACACACACACAAGCTTATGAATGTTCCTCAGGCAAATTCCATTCCTCTTTTTTTGCAGTCACTTGATCAGATCTAACGCAGTCGTTCCGTCTCCATCAGGATTGTGTTTGGTGATCCGAAGCTCTGAATATTTCCAGTATACACACTAAACTTGTGAAGAGAAAAATGACTAGCACTAGTGCTCAAAATTAGGTTTACAGATCTGAAGAAACACTTGAAAGCTTTAGAAACAAATTACTATTTACAAAACAATGTGATATTTTGGTTTGCATCCAAAACAATAAAGTACATGCAAAACGAACATTTAATTTAAGTTTCCAACAAAAAATAAACTATATTATATTATATAAAATGCTATGTGTGTGTGTGTGTGTGTGTGTGTGTGTGTGTGTATATATATATATATATATATAGATATATAGATATATATATATATATATATATATATTCAAAAGTTTGGTGCCAATAATACATTTAAAAAAAATTTATATTTTATTCATCAAAAATGCTCAAATGATCAAAAGTGACAGTAAAGACATTTATAATGTTACAAAATATTTATTTCAAACTTTCAATTAATCAAAGAATTCTGAAAAATAAAATGTATCACAGTTTACACAAAAATATTGTGCAGCACAACTGTTTTCAACATTGAAAATAATCAGAAATGTTTCTTGAGCAGCAAATCATCATATTTTCATGATTTCTGAAGATCATGTGACACTGAAGACTGGAGTAATGATGCTGAAAATACAGCTGCGCATCACTGAAATAAATTACACTTTAACAGATATTCACATAGAAAACAGATATTTTAAATAGTAATACTATTTCATAATATTACTGTTTTTAATATTTTTGATCAAATAAATTCAGCCTTGATCAGCATATACTTCTTTCAGAAACATAAAAATAATCTTACCGACCCCGAATCTTTGAACGGTAGTGTTTATGTTATAATTATAGTATCATATATTATATATAATTATGGCGATTAAACATCTGTGGGTGTAAAATCACATCTGTAATGTGGCTGCCTGATTCATAGAAAGTCATCAAACGAAAGCGCTCATCCGATAATTAAAGCCATTAAGACACAGGAGAAAAAAGGCGCCAAACCACACCGAACCGCCGCGCTCGCATTAAGAGAACCAATCACACGGCCGCGGGCTCGGCCACGCCCATCCAACAAACTTTCAATATAACGGTAAGAAATAAAGGTTTGTGCAGATGTTGACCAGAGAAACCCACTGAGATGTTCAGCAGGATCTGCCAGCGTCCGCTGCGACTCTTTTGAACTGACTGAAACCAAGATGACACGATGTCAGAAATGAGAATTCACATTAAAGGAAGAGTTCACACACAGTTGCATTCATTTTTTTCTAGTACTCATTTAAGGCCCGTTCACACCAAGAACGATAACTGTTTTGCCGCAGATTTGTCCTCTGCCACTTTAAATGTTTCAGCTCTTTAAAGTCAGGTGGATCCTGATTGGCTGTCGTTGTCTTTATCATTCATCAGAACCAAGTTTCCTTACACTGGACTAAAGGAGAATAGTTTTATATAATCCACAGGAAGGGAACTTCGCTCTGAATTGTTCACTTATATTTTCATTAAAACTACATATTTGGACATGCTACTTAAAACATATTTCTTACTTAAAATATACTTTAAGTGTGCTGAATGTTATTATTTACTGAATGGGACAATGAAATGAGTTGGGTCAGTTGCTCTAAAAAAGTAATTAATTAATCAAATGACATCTTCAACAGCGTAATCAGATTACTTTTCTAATACTTTCTCTAAAATGTATTGCATATTACTAATTACTTTCTAAACCAGGGGAATATTACACACATTGAGAAGAAACTGCTCTTTTAATTCTTTAAAATAAATATAAAATTTCAGTAGGTTGCATTAAAACATACATTTTAACATTAATTACACTGCATATTAATATTAGAACAATAGACATACAATTACAAAATCCACTCTTGTTTTATAGGGGATTGTTCTAGTATTAAATGCAATTACACCAGACGTAACTGTAATTAAATTACAGAAAGTGTATATAAATACATTGTCTTCACTTCAAACATGTTTTTGCATTTTTCACTTGGTGTGATATTTTGTCAACTGTAATTAAGTTTTTCACAAGTGTCAGAAAACTAAAGTGTCACAAATCCCAGGCTTACTGTGATATGATAGTCACTTGGTATAACAGTCTTTTTAAAGTGTATTGCATTGCTTTGCGGTTTGTATTTTCTATTTGTTGCTTTTCTAATGGACCTCGAGTCTGAAAATAAATGTTGAAAAAGTTAGGCTACGTTTAGAATAAATATTACTTGCTGAGATAATTTGTTGGCTGTGATTATTATAAATAAGACACATCAAAGTATTTGATAAATCAACAATATGTAGCTCGCTACATGGAAGATGTCTTCCCTTTTATGACTTGCTCGAAGCCTCTCAGAAGGTGCTTCGCACATAATCTCTCTGTCGCCGCAGGGAAGGTTTTTGTTTTCAGCTCACAGACTCATTCATGTGTTGTTTTCTCACAAATTCCATCAGCGCGCGCAACGGGCATTCACGAGCGCGGCTACAAAGACACGTCGGCTGATCAGATCGGCATGAGTGGAAAAAAAGGGGGGCAGAGCTGATCCAAGGGCATGAAGGGGGTGTCTGTGTGCCCTGGACACGTCTAAACTCGCTCATTTCACCTCCACGCACACATGCCACAGCAGGAGTAAAGACAAAACTATCCTGCTCTCGTTTCCAAAAAGAGATACATTACACACATTACATCTCCAAACACTCATGCGAGCGCAGCTGCTGTTAGTTTAGTTATCTCAACACACACAAACGCCTCTCTGCTGTTTACTTTCACTCGCTGCATTTGTAGAAAGTCTGCAGACTCTGTATTACAGTTAACACGCAACGCATCAGTCCAGCGTCGCGCCTGCTGGACGCGCATCTGTTGGATGCGCAACCGTGCAGAACATCAGTTCTGATAAATTACGCCAAGTAATCCAGTCCGCCGGGACTCACCATACAGCCATGCGGTCTTTGGGGTAGTTGAGACGGTCGATGGCACCGAGGACGTGCGGCAGAGAGTGCGCCGAGTTGCGGCACACCAGCGCGAGCAGCACCCGCGGCGCGAGCAGCGCGGACTCCGGGCTCCAGCGCTCCTCCGGGAAATAACTGCGCACCGGACCGCTCCATAGCAGCAGGAAAAAGAAACACAGCAGATACATGACCGGAGAACGAGAAGCGGAAAGATCGGGCGGGCAAGCGGAACACCGAGACTGAACGCTGACGCGAACAGTGACTATCTGCGATTTATTGCCAACCGACAGAAATACGGAGCGACTCTGGGTGGCCCCTGGAGGAGATTTAAAGGGAAGGGCTTCTTACTGAAAATAGAGAAAGATTGTGGTACAAAAAAGTCAGAAAAATCCAGTCCTCTCAGTCATCTGGTAATTGACAGTGAGTTTATAATAATCAGTAATTAATCTGTAATTAAACTTTACAAGCTGGACTGTTCGCCTTTAATTTCGCGGCCCCTTTAAGAAAAGCAGCCGCTCTCGGTTAGAATCTGCCAGAAAGTTTGTGGGCGTGGCGAACATACACTTACATACGGGACAAGTAAACAAGCGACAAGTAGACAATACATTTAGATTAGAAGAGTGGAGGGAATATATGGCAGTGGAACAAACGGTGCTTCCTGAAACACAGAGCGAACAGTTCACAGTTGTGAAGCGCACACTGAGGACATCTGCTGGTCACAGTTCTGGAAATGCAACAAAAACACTCGACTCTACAGTAGGCCAACTCATTTTTATACCATGATACTACTATCACTATATTTTGTTTATATTTAAGGGCAATGTATAATATGATACAGAAATGACTAATATAATTTAAAACTAAAACACACCAGAGAGTCCAGGGGTCAGAAACTAAAACCCAGAAGTGGAGAGTCCAGGGGTCAGAAAGTAAAAGTCCTGCCATATGTTTATTCCACCCATGAACTCAGCAGCTGATTTCACCAGAGGAGGAATCAAGTCATTCCTTCCAAGTCACAAACAAGTCTCAAGTCAAATCCCAAGTCCTCAAAGAGTTAAAGTTCATGAGATAATTAAGTGACTAATTAAATGATGATTGTGCATTAGAGATGAACACCTGTTTGTTGTTTGTAAATTACATAGGATCAGATGTTAATGTTTTATTGGTTAAAATGATGCCACCATCATGGAGATCAGTATTTGATTTAGTTGTGCTCTTGACCCTTGACTTGTTGTACTAGATCTTTCTGTCTATGTGGGGTTGTAGAGAAAAGAGATCAGTGATATGCATTAAACAGATAGTCTCAATGAGCTGGAGTAATCATATTCAAAATAGTGTTTGTTCTTTTCATAAGTTTAGATTTTGAATAATCATCCCAGTGAAACTACAGCATGCAAAAAAAGTACTGTTATAATATTTACAGAGAATAAATTTTACATCTGTGTAACACATACAGAAATTTGAGCTCCAGTGCTTTTTAGACACACACAGATATCAAGAACCAGCATATTAAACTCCAAAATGGGGAAAATCAACAAAATGCTTCATGTTGCAATACATGAAAAACTCCCATAATGCACTGCAGTATGAATAATTATTTGTCACCACTGTTGAGGATCATATGATAAATGTTCATGGCTAAATGCCTAATCCTAAACAAGTTTTTTTTTCTCTTAATATTGAAGTATTATGGTGGCATTGTATAATGAAATATCACTCTTTTTTTAAATAACAATACAGAAACTCAAATCAAGATCATACAGTCATCAAAAGCATAAGTTACCTGCTAGTTCAAGATTTGCTTCAGCATTGCACAAACGCTTGCTATGAAACAGTAATGCATTTGCTTAGAAGCAAATTTATCAAAACTGTTAAAAGGCTCAAGAAGAGCACAACTGAAGCAAATACTGACCACAATTATGGTGGCAAAGTTTTTTTTTCCTTCCAATTGATTTCATCCAAGGCTGTGCTTAAAGTCAGTTGTAGTTCTTATGTTTCTCTTTTCTTCAGTGATGTTGATTGTTAACAGCAGGTGTTCATCACTAATGCACAATCTTCATTTAATTAGTCACTTAATTATTTCATTAACTTTAACTCTTTGAGGACTCGGGATTTAACTTGAGACTCGTTTGTGACTTGGAAGGAATGACTTGATTCCTCCTCTGGTGAAATCAGCTGCTGAGTTCATTGGTGGAATAAACATATGGCAGGACTTTTACTTTCTGACCCCTGGACTATCCACCTCTGCTTAATCCTAACTATGTTTTGCTGTTAATTCAAATTTTTTATGGTATGTATACCATACTTTTGCATTTTGATTTGAATGTGAATCTGAGAGGATCATCAGCACATGTCATGTCAGATTCCAATAAAGGATTATATAAACCGGTAACATCAGGCAGGAATAATGGGGAAAAGTCTACAAACTGTGTGTGTGATAAAAACTCTATGGTGGGCTCTACACTTCAGTCTTTGTGGATCCAGTACATGGGTGGAGAAAGTCATGTTGCAACCCTTCCATCCAACATAGCCATCATATTTCTATTTTTTCATTAAAATGGGTGAACAGAGAGAATCTGCTGTTTGAGACGACAGCAGTTTTGTCATTTAACCAACCAGGGCTGCATTTCCCAAAAGCAACTACAATCACAAGTTCCGTCGTTCTCTCATCCCAGTTCATCCTGTCATCGTTTACTCTCACATCAGGAGATGGGTAGCTCGTTTTTAACTAGTTAAACCCAGTTTCAAAACTCAGTTGTTGAGTGTTTACACTTTCTGTTTGACATGTCGAATAAAACATGTTACTTCCTTGAAAGATTTGAGGTTTTTCTGTGTCGTCATTTAAAACGTAACAGTCTCAAGCTCAGCGGACAGAGAGAAGAATCAGAGAGGAGTTTAACAAACTCCAGTAGTTCCTCAAAAAAGAGGAGGTGATGGAGCTCTTTCCATTCATGATCCCAGAAAAGCATTCTGGCCTGCTGCATATCGTCCCAGCTAAAGTTACTGTTACAATAGAGCAGGTTAAAGAGGAGAGATCTTTGCCAGAGAGACATAAATACTGTTCATCTTACTTGTGGTGCGGTGTGTGTTTGTACTGTATCATCTGATACACTGAGTACTAAACTGTTTGGAACTCAGTGTTGTTTTTAGCACTACTGTATAACATGCTTATTTTTATTATTTTTACCATGTTTCAAATGGTTTAATAAATACTGACAAATCTAGTGTACACTTCAAAATGATAGATTCAAGACAGCAGGATGATTGTCTGCTGTATAACCATCATAACTGATAGGGTACATAAAGTAACCATATCTTGCATATATTATATTAAATGTTTCAATATTAAAAAGTTTCAGATAAAAAAAAAAAAAAAAAAAAAAAAAAAACATTTCTGTGTTTCTATCTGTTGGACCAAGATGAAATGAAAGAAATGTTCTAAAACTCTTAAAACTCTTTCTTACATGTGATTAAGTTGGCATATGTTTGTGACAGAACAAAATAAACACAATGTCTTCTTTTCTTTTTTTTTACAAATATTTTTTTCTTAAATAACCAACTTTCAATATGAATAGTCAGTCTTTTGAGTACTAAAGAGAATGAATTTTAAAAATGCAGGACATTTTAAATAAAGTTCATAAATAATTAAAATTAATGACTCTGTTTTGTTATACTTTGTTGAACTCTTTTTGTAAATTAACCATGCATTATCTTTTAGCTTTTTCTAATTACTGAAGGCATGAACATAAAGGCATCTGAGCGCGTGGCTTCAAGGACAAAAAAGTTCGGCAGCCACTTACATAAAAAGAGGTAAAAAGCACAACTTCTCTGAGAATGTGATAGGGCTCAGCGCCACTAGAGGGAGTATTTTTTTTCTCCATATGAGTAGAGCTAAAGGAAAACAAGACTCACCTTTAAACAGGTGACTAGAAACGAAAGTAAAAACAGGAGAAAAGAAGAGACGCCATTTCAGAGTTTAAACGGCTGCATATTTTCTGGTAAGTTCAGAACTTATTTTTAATGTAACCATGCAATCATATAAAATCAGCTGCTATTTGAGATTTTTACTTTTCAGTACACGGAATTTCAATATCTGAACATTATATTTTGACGGTTTAACAGCTCTGACCAAAATGGCTGTGACGTTGTTGTGTCAAGTGCTTTGTTAAATTATTTCTGATATATTTATAATTCCTCAGAACGCTCTGGAATAGCCTACATAATATAAACAAACAAACAAACAAACAAACTGAAAGCCATTGTGTGTAATTGCTTTATATTCTGCAATGTGTAGATCCCGTGACGTCTACAAAACAATATATATATATATATATCCCACCCAGCAAAAACTCGTTGAAAAGACGTCGAAAAGACGTCATTGGCAGACGTCTAAACAACGTTAAAATTTAGTTGAAAAGTGAAAGGTGAAAAGACGTCTTTTTCAGGTCGTGGAAAAGACGTCTATAAAAAGACGTCGATATTACATCTAAATGTGGTTGTAAAGCGAAAGATGAAAAGACGTCTATAAAAAGACATCCAAATGACGTATAAATGTGGTTGTAAAGTTAAAGTTGAAAAGACGTCTTTTCAGGCCTAATTACAACCGTTAATTATTTTTCATATTCATAATTAGTCAAAATAAGACAATTCACAAGAGTATACTGACACATTTATTGACACATTAAACACATCTCTCATGTAAAAAAAAAACAAAAACACTTTCTTGATCACATCTTAAGCCTTATTTGATTAAACAGACCGTAAAAACAGTAATATTGTGAAATATAACTACAGAAATAATTGTTTTCTATGTGGATGCATTGTAAAATGTAATTTATCCATGTAAAATGAATTTTCAGCATCATTACTCCAGTCTTCAGTGTCACATGATCTTCAGAAATCATTCTAATATGATGATTTACTGCTCAAGAAACATTTCTGATTATTATCAATGTTGAAAACACAGTTGTGCTGCACAATATTTTGTTGAAACCATTACATTTATCAGTATTTTTTAATAGAGCTTGCAAAAGAGCAGTATTTATTTTAATTTTTTATCAATTTAAAAGTCTTTACTGTAACTTATCAAATGAATCCATCTTTCTGTATAAATTAATTTTTCAAGGCAATAAATCTTTAAAATATTGAAAATGGAAACAATGACCAAATATAACCACATTAGAACAACCAAAAATGTAAATTCTGTCATTAATTACTTACCTTCATGTTGCTCCAAACCCATAAGACCCTTTTGTGCAGAACACAAATTAAGATTTTTTTAACAGATGCCTTGTGTACAAAAAAACAACAACAGCAAAAAAATAAATAAAATAAATGTATTCAGAAATGATGTATCCCCAACAGATTTTCACAAAAGTACCATGAGATTGCCAGCTCTCACGCCAACTCAACACTAATGCATCATGGTGCTCTCGTGAATGTGTTATTTTATAAATAAAAAAAATAATTTCTCAGATTTCATTAAAAAGTTATGCATTTATGTTTCAAAGATGAACAAAAGTCTGACTTGGAACAACATAAAGGTGAGTGATGAAAATCTTTGGTTTAACTAACTCATTAGGTAAATTGGTTCCCACAGGGGCACCAGTAGATCTCTGCCTGATCTCTGATCTTCTGGTTCTTCTGCTCCTTCCACCATCCCAATTCTGGATTAATGAGCCATGGCAGATGTTTTTTTCCGCTGTTTTTTTTTTCCAGCATCTAAAGTGAGAAAGAAAACAATAACTAAAATGTAAATGTAAAAAAAAATATACAAAAACAATGGTTGTCCAAAATGTACAAATTAAAGTGTACTCATTCTTCATGAGGGATTATTAACTAATCAGTTTGTCAGGGGTTATCAACTCTGGCCCTTAAGGTGAGACTTAGGTCTCTGCAGAGCAAAAGTGGGCGTTTATGACTTTGTGGGTGATTTCAAACTGCTGGGTGTTTCTAAATCATGCAATCAAAATGATCCCCCTTACCTAACCCCACCCCTAAACCTACTGTCACTATGACGTCAGCCAATCAGGTATCATGGTCTAAAAACACCCTGATCTGGTAACTCCCATTACTTTCCTGCAGAGACCTATACTTGCTTAAGGTCCACTGTCATGCAGAGGTTACGTCTCAATCAGCTTCACAGTTCGCTAAGTTGTGAATTAATATATTTTGTACATGAATTCTGGCACTGGTAAACACAGTGGCTCACTATACACTGGTGACTATTTCTGTCCCCATTGTACAACATCACTACTGACATTAATGCACAACAGTAAAGCTGATATCTTTTTTTAATGCTATTTACAGCACATTATGATAAATTCTTTGTTACATGTACGTGCAAGATTTAAGTCATAAATTAGAAATGTTTACTAGATTAGACATTACCTGTCTAGTGATATGTTTATGCTGAAATATAATATTGGTTTGTGTTTTAAAATCTATTACGTGTAACTTTTTAGTGAATTATCTCTTTAAAGCCCCTTTCATACTGCGATTCCGGAAAATACACGGGTAATGTGTCCCGGCAATTGTTCCCTGGTTGCTAGATTTTCGCACTTTCACACTGCCAGTGATTACCCGGAATGTGTTTGTGCATTCACACACAACCTTTAAAGGTCCCGTGAAGACACGTGATATCAGGGTGTGACGTGTAATGTATGAGTCGAAAACGCTAGGCACATTAACTTTCACTTAAGCTGGTGAACGATCTCAGCTTCAGCGTGGAAAGTGAGGAACAACCTGATCTCTGCTTCATTACAGTTTCCACATATTTGTTTCAGCGCGAACATTGATCTGCCTTCAAAACACGCTAAAAGAGTCACGCGATAACGTGCGTCATCACTACGACACGGCATTAGTTCTGGCTTTTGTTCACACAGCGCTCGTTTCAGGACTGAACCTGGCAATGTTACTAGGTCCCCAATCCGGGATCAATCCCGGAATCAATCCCGGGATGTGTTTGCGTTCACACAGAAGGCAACCCGGCAATGTTCCGGCAATTTTCCGGGTCCAAACGTGCAGTGTGAAAGGGTCTTAAGTTGTGAGTTTCAGAACTTCCTAAAAGGGAACTTATTGAGCATCGATGCTTCCTGGTTATCACAGCTTTTGTAGGGAGCAAACATTTCAGTGCACTGTAAAATTGTGATTGAGGCAGGCCTTAACCACTGACTTCTGAGCAAGGGACCTAAGTGATACACACCCAAAGTTTAGGTCTACACTAGAGCTGTAATTGGGCCTTAAAAGTTAGGCCCGACAGGACCCGAGCCCGACAGATTTCGGGCCGTGCCCGACTAATACATTTTGATTGACAGCTTTTTAAAAGCCCGAACCCATTTACAGCCCGACATTATTCAAATGT
Source organism: Cyprinus carpio (assembly GCF_018340385.1). Taxonomy (NCBI): domain Eukaryota; kingdom Metazoa; phylum Chordata; class Actinopteri; order Cypriniformes; family Cyprinidae; genus Cyprinus; species Cyprinus carpio. The sequence goes on from NC_056583.1 coordinate 15,784,247, forward strand.
GCGCACGCACACAGCTCTTTTGTCAAGAATGAGTCATTTATACATGTTTTAACATAATTTATTCATGACTAACTTAGGCTATAGGCCACTTGGAAGTTGGAACAAAGAAATAAAATATGTCCTCTGTCACATCGTAACATCTCAGCACTCTAAATAGGCCTAGGCATAGGGTCATTTAGCCTTTAAATAGGCCAATGCACCAATAAAAACGAGTCTTTCTTAACAAATTAAATTAAGTTAAATTCTAAATTAAGATGGGTATTTGGCAATAACGAAATTACAAAAAAGGCTCCGCAGGATTTGCTTCGCCACTAGATGGCTTTAGCGCATTCCTGCGCTCACTGATGGTGCGTCCAGCAATATAACCCACTGGCTCATTATTCTCATTATAAACATGGTCATAACTTTTCCACACCTCAGATTTTGCTTTAGTTGCTGGTGCAACCAAAACGTAATCGCCAGAGGCAAGCCTCCGTTTCACGTACTCAGCATCCATTTTCGCGTCTTTCTCGCGCTAATCGAAACCCATCACATGACCGCTCATTTACCTCGCAAACCGGAGCCAAGCCCGAGCCCAGCCTGAGCCCGTGTAAAATGATATAAATTAAGACCGAACCCATCGGGTCCCGTCGGGTTCGGGCAAAGATCTTCAGTCCACACCTGATCACACTCACCTGTTTGTGACTTTATAGTTAGTAAAACTGAAGACCTTGATTAATGTGTTCAGGTGCACTGCACTAAGTTGGTGCAAAACTCTGCATGTAAGTGGACCTTGAGAGACAATGTTGAGATCTCCTGCTATATGTTCTGAACATGACCATTCAAAGAGGCACAATTACTTCTAGATTTATGACTTACAACACTGGTGTCCAGTCCTGGGCATGCAGGACAACCGTTCTGCAGAGTTTCTGGTGATCTTTGATCAGCTGCTCAGGTCTGCTTAATTGGGGTTGGAGCTAAACTCTGACAAAAAAAAGAAGACAACCAATATTATAATGTTAAAAAGTTAAACAACGTTAAAAAATTTGATTCATAAATATGCACAACATCTGAAAATGCACAAAGATGAGACGAAAGCTATGTGTTTAATGATAACTTTCAACACACTGAAAAATAAGAAGCAATATTAAGTTACAGATGCATTTTCTTTTATTCTTATTGTTCTTATGATTCTCCTATGATTCTTACCTTGTGGTTTATCGATGATTTTCAGTCTCTGAAATAGAAAATATATATCAATGATGAACTATTATTTACCCCGTTTGTATCTGCGAGGCGTTCATTACACATTTTCTCTGTGTGTTAAGATCAGTAATTATGACTGTCGAATGTCTGACTTGACTCAATGTATTTTGCCCCCAAGTCATATGTCTCATAATGTCTAAAAATGATCTTTGACAAGATACACGCTCCAACTCTAGGGTATGGACATCAGCATGGAAGAATCTAGGAACATAAGAAATCTGTCAATCTGTCAAAGCCAACAATATTTAACAAACAAAGCAAACATAAAATAAATAAAAAAAAAGAAAATTAAAGAACATAAAAAAAAAAAAAAAAAATTATAAAAAAAATTGAAAGAATAATAACAGCAGAATTTAAAGTTTTAGGTTTACTAACTGAATCAAGTAAAAGAGCAATCATATACATGCGCTATCACAGGTCTCAGTGAGCTTAACGCAGTACACATAGCGAGGTGGTTTAATGCTCTTACAGTGTGGACATCAAAATAACTAACAAGCAAACAAACACACACACACACACACACACATATTATGAACATATTATATAAATACACACGCACATATATAAGAAAAATACAGATTCATGCTGATAGGCGAAATATATTGTGAAAGATGCAAATAACTTAGTTAACGTACCTCTTGTAGTTAGCATTAAGGTTGAGATGCTAACGGACTTTTTCTGAAGACAATAAGCCATTTCTATAAAGTAAATGTTCAACGGAAGCGTGTCATTTACACGAAAGAAAGTTACAGGAACACTTTTATGTAATATTTGTGTAATTTAGGGACGAAACTTACCTGAAATTAGTGAAAACAACCATGAGAGACAGCATTCAGCTGCTTGACAGTTGAGCTGCCGCCCCGTTTCCATGGTGACGTCCTCCGCTCCAGTTCAGCGCGCGCCCATCCAGTGTTTTCAAAATATATTTCAATATATTTTACAGTGCTTCAGATATGATGTATAATCTATTTCTTCACTAGCTATATTTATGTTAATGGCTGTGGTCCGAAATAAACGTGTTTTTCTGCTAAATTTGGACAAAAGCCCATCTACATCTATTTTGGGCTAAATTTGGATTTTTTAAAAAAAACCGTTAAACGTCGCTTTTTGGGCTTAATTTGGACCAAATCTCTCGGACCAAACAAAGACCATTTTTCAACGTCGTTTTTTGGTCTAAAAGAAAGCCATGACGGGCCGACTTTATTTAGACCAGAAAACAACGTCCAAATGACGTCTGGTGCTGGGTGGGATATATATTGCCGTTTTTGTATTTATAGTAATCAGAAAAAAATCAACAGAGCAGTGGTTATTCATTCTGTTGCACAAACACAAGAAAATTAAAAGTACCATAGTTCTCAAATTGCAAAAGTAATTTCTGCTTACAAAGCACAAAAGCATCACTGAATACTGCACTTGTACAGCATTTAAATTTCCACTTCAGTACTTAAACAGATAAAAGTACTAAACTTTTGTAGACTGTTGTGGAGCTATGTTTTGTCTAGATTTCAAGTTCCTGCAGGAACAAGCATTATTCAAATTAGCAAATTATTACTTGAATGTTCCTTGTTCTGCAGTTATACAGCAGATTACAAGCAAACTTATGTGTGAATATTAATAAATGGTTAGTCTTATAAAAATTTTAAATTCTGTCATCACTTACTAACTCTCATAGAACTTCATCTATTTTCTATATCTATTTGTCATGTATCTATTTGTCAAGTGTCTTCTTTCTTTTTAACTATCTTTTTTATTTATTTGTTTAGGACGACACTGCCTCCAAAATGAGTCAACATAACAAGGGGGATAACGAGGGCACTGCCTCTAAAATGAGGTCTTCATCTTCTGGATCCAGCTGTGTGTCTATAAAGAGTGATCAGTCAATAAATTTTCCTCCTGACTTAAATGAAGGAACAGTAACCTCTGACCCCAGGTAACAGTTTTTTTTTTTTTCTCAACTTTCCCAAACAGCTAAATCCCTTGCAGTTTTCAAGAAAAATCTATTGACCTTTCCACGAACACTTGACTGTATCCTGTTAACCCCCGCCCCATCCTCACTTTCATATATATTAAAAAAAGGAATCTTTACTATACCTTTACTCTTTTCTATCCTGTACTGTTCTAGCCTGAACGATTCCATTTAAGTTATCATTAACTCATCCCGGTGCTCTTCTAATTTTATTTTATAAAAACTTCCCCTGTATATTAATAATTAATCAATCATGATTTAAGAAACTCAATGAAATAACACTACATGTAAACCAAAAACAGTGTATGAAATATGCATTACGAAAGGATGCAACTCAAAGAGGGGTATCAAAATCATATCTGGTAAAATATATATTTCACATGGTCTCCAATTGTAATTCACTCCAATTGGTGCTATTTTTTTTTCTTTTCATTTTAGATCTACACTGTCCTCTACATCCCACTATCAGACACATATGATTCAGGATAATACTGAAATAGCCCTAACAAAACACACACTGGAAACTGAAGACCTGCAGAGAGTCAAGGACCAGCACAAAACCAGCATGAAAAACAAGTACGGGATCATATTTGAAGGAATCAAACCAGAAGAGACCCTCCTGAACAGCATCTACACACAGCTCTACATCATAGAGGGAGAGAGAGATGGAGTGAATGAAGAACATGAGGTTTTACAGATGGAGAAAACAGCCAGAACACAACACTCACAGGACAATCTGATCAACTGCAATGTCATCTTTAAAGCCTCAGCTGAAGCAGGATGTGAGGAGAAAGAGCAGATCAAGACTGTTCTTACTAAAGGCATCGCTGGAATCGGAAAAAACATCTCTGTGCAGAAGTTCATTCTGGACTGGGCAGAGGGAAAAGCCAATCAGGATGTAGATTTCATGTTTGTGCTTCCATTTCGAGAGCTGAACTTGATCCGAGATCATCAGTACAGTCTTCATAGACTTCTGCTGGACCTTCATCCTGAACTTCAAGATCTGGACTCACAGATTTATGAGGAGTGTAAAGTTGTGTTCATCTTTGATGGTCTGGATGAAAGCAGAATCACACTGATGTTTTCAGACGCTCAGAAAGTTTGTGATGTGACTGAGACTTCATCAGTGGCTGTGTTGATGTCCCTCATGAAAGGAAAGCTGCTTCCCTCTGCTCTCATCTGGATCACCTCCAGACCAGCAGCAGCCATTCATATCCCCTCCAAATACATCCACCGTCTGACAGAAATTCAGGGATTCAATGAGCCTCAGAAGGAGGAATATTTCAGGAAGAGAATCACTGAGCAGCATCAAGCCAGCAGAATCATCTCACACATCAGAAGAGCAAGAAGCCTCCACATCATGTGCCAAATCCCCGTCTTCTGCTGGATCTCATCCACTGTGCTTCACAAGCTCCTGGAAGAAGATCTGAGTGCAGAAATCCCTCAAACTTTGACTGAAATGTACATCCACTTCCTGCTGATTCAGATTAACATGAGGAACCAGAAGAATGACGAGGTAGATCCAAAGAAACTCCTGCAGTCCAACAGAGAAGCGATTGTGAAACTTGCTCAAGTGGCTTTCAAACAGCTGATGAAGGGCAATGTGATGTTCTATGAGGAGGACCTGATTGAGAGCGGCATAGACGTCACTGACGCCTCAGTGTATTCTGGGATTTGCAATGAGATATTTAAGCAGGAATCTGTGATTCATCAGAGGAAAGTCTACAGCTTCATTCATCTGAGCGTTCAGGAGTTTTTCGCTGCTTTCTACGTGTTTTATTACCATGTGAAGGAAACTATGAAGGGACTGAAAAATTTTGCTTCAGTAAAACATTTGCTTAAAGCTGCAGTAGATGAAGCCATTCAGTCTGAGAATGGACGTCTGGATCTGTTCCTGCGGTTCCTGCTCGGCATCTCACTGGAGTCCAATCAGAGACTCTTACAGGATCTACTGACACACAGAGAGAACAGCTCAGAGAGCATCAGAGAAACCACACAGTACATTAAAGAGAAGATCAAAGATGGACATGGACTCTCCACTGAAATATCCATCAATCTGTTCCTCTGTCTGCTGAAAGATCAGACTCTGTCCAGAGAGATTCAGGACTTTGTGAAATCAGACCAACTCTCAGAGGAGAAACTCTCTGCTGCTCACTGCTCAACAATAACCTACATGATTCAGATGTCAGAGGAGCCACTGGATGAGCTGGACCTCATGAAATACAACACATCAGATGAGGGGAGAAGAAGACTGATACCAGCTGTGATCAACTGCAGAAAAGCTCTGTAAGCGTTTAATAATCTCTTTACTACTTTTTAAACTGACTTATATTTCTGTTGTTTTGTGCTTCATCTTGATTTTATTTTGTTGATTTTATTTTATAAATAAAATGATTATTTTAATTATTTTACAAGAATGAAGCTGATATCATTGAAATGTCAGTTATATACCAATGTGGAAAAGTAAAAAAAAAAACTGGACTCATATGTTCTGCTCTCTTTCAGTCTTGCTGGCTGTAATCTGACTGCTCAGGATTGTGAAATTGTATCATCGGTTCTAAAATACCCAAACTGTGTCCTGAGAGAGCTGGATCTGAGTAACAATGACCTGCAGGATTCAGGAGTGAAGCTGCTTGATGGACTGCAGACTCCAAACTGTCAGCTGGAGATCCTGAGGTCTGGGTTCAATTTGATTTGATTATTAAACAGTTAGTATTACATACTTTAAAATGCTCTGCTGTTTACTGTCTGTGTGTGTCTGTAGATGATCTGACTGTCTGTGTCTGTAGATGATCTGACTGTGTGTGTCTGTAGATGATCTGACTGTGTGTGTCTGTAGATGATTTGACTATGTGTGTCTGTAGATGATCTGACTGTGTGTATATGAACATAATCTGACTGTGTGTCTCTAGATGAATATAATTTGACTGTCTGTCTGTGTATGAAGATGATCTGACTGTGTGTGTCTGAAGATGAACTGACTGTGTGTGTCTGTAGATGATCTGACTGTGTCTCTGAAGATGATCTGACTGTGTGTCTGAAGATGATCTGACTGAGTCTGTAGATGAGCCGTCTGTGTGTGTCTGTAGATGATCTGTCTGTGTGTGTCTGTAGATGATCTGATTGTATGTGTCTGTAGATGATCTGACTGTGTGCGTCTGTAGATTGTCTCACTGTGTCTGTGTGTGATCTGACTGTGTGTGTCTGTAGATGATCTGTGTGTGTCTGTAGATGATCTGACTGTGTGTGTCTGTAGATGATCTCACTGTGTGTGTCTGTAGATGATCTGACTGTGTCTGTAGATGATCTGACTGTGTGTGTGTCTGTAGATGATCTGACTGAGTCTGTAGATGAGCCGTCTGTGTGTGTCTGTAGATGATCTGTCTGTGTGTGTCTGTAGATGATCTGATTGTATGTGTCTGTAGATGATCTGACTGTGTGCGTCTGTAGATTGTCTCACTGTGTCTGTGTGTGATCTGACTGTGTGTGTCTGTAGATGATCTGTGTGTGTCTGTAGATGATCTGACTGTGTGTGTCTGTAGATGAGCCGTCTGTGTGTGTCTGTAGATGATCTGTCTGTGTGTGTCTGTAGATGATCTGATTGTATGTGTCTGTAGATGATCTGACTGTGTGCGTCTGTAGATTGTCTCACTGTGTCTGTGTGTGATCTGACTGTGTGTGTCTGTAGATGATCTGTGTGTGTCTGTAGATGATCTGACTGTCTGTGTCTGTAGATTGTCTGTTTGTGTCTGTAGATGATCTGACTGTGGGTGTCTGTAGATGATCTGACTGTGTGTGTCTGTAGATGATCTGACTGTGTGACTGTGATTATCTGTGTCTGTAGATGATCTGACTGTGTGTCTGTAGATGATCTGACTGTGTGTAGATGATCTGAGCGTGTCTGTAGATGATCTGATGCGTGTCTGTAGATGATCTGACTGTGTGTCTGTAAATGATCTGGCTGTGTGTCTGTAGATGATCTGTCTGTATGTGTCTGTAGATGATCTGACTGTGTGTGCCTGTAGATGATCTGACTGTGTCTGTGGGTGATCTGTCTGTATGTGTCTGTAGATGATCTGACTGTGTGTGTCTGTAGATGATCTGTCTGTGTGTGTGTGTGTGTGTTGTGTGTGTGTATGTCTGTGTGTGTGTGGGTGTGTGTGTGTGTGTAGATGATCTGACTGTGTGTGTCTGTAGATGATCTGACTGTATGTGTCTGTAGATGATCTGACTGTGTGTGTCTGTAGATGATCTGTCTGTGTGTGTGTGTGTGTGTGTGTGTGTGTGTGTGTGTGTGTGTGTGTGTGTGTGTGTGTGTAGATGATATGTCATCTTTCTTCTTTAGATTATCTGTCTGTGTGTGTCTGTAGATGATCTGTCTGTGTGTGTGTGTGTGTGTGTGTGTGTGTGTGTGTGTGTGTGTGTGGTGGGGGCGTGTGTGGTGTGTGTGTGTGTGTGTGTGTAGATGATCTGACTGTGTGTGTGTGTAGATGATCTGACTGTGTGTGTGTGTAGATGATCTGACTGTGTGTGTGTGTGTGTAGATGATCTGTGTGTGTCTGTAGATGATCTGACTGTCTGTGTCTGTAGATTGTCTGTTTGTGTCTGTAGATGATCTGACTGTGTGTGTCTGTAGTTTATCTGTGTGTGTGTGTGTGTGTTGTGTGTGTGTCTGTAAATGATCTGAGTGTGTTTGTCTGTAGATTATCTGACTGTGTGTGTCTGTAGATGATCTGACTGTGTGTGTGTGTGTGTGTGTGTGTGTGTGTGTGTGTTGTGTGTGTGTGTGTGTGTGTGTGTGTGTGTGTGTGTGTCTGTAGATGATCTGACTCTCTGTCTGTAGATGATCCGACTGTGTGTGTCTGTAGATGACCTGATTCTGTGTCTGTAGATGATGTCTCTGTGTCTGTGTGTCTGTAGGTTCTCAGGCTGTATGGTGACAGAGGAAGGCTGTGGTTATTTGTCTTCAGCTCTGAGTTCAAACCCCTCACACCTGAGAGAGCTGGGTCTGAGCTACAATCACCCAGGACAATCAGGAGTCCAGCTGCTCAACCACAAACTGCAGGATCCAAACTATAAACTGCAAGTACTCAAGTATGTGGGACAGTTATAATTTAAGGCCAGTTCATACCAGCGATGATAACTGTAATGATAACAATATAGTTCATAATAATATTCTAAAGTCCAGTTCACACCAAAAATAATAATGATAACTGTAACTTAAACGATAACAATATTTGCATTCACACTAGTCAACAATAACTGTCCGTTTATTCTAAGCTTGCACACTACAGTTTTAAAGTAACAAAAGTGGATGTAGGTGACCTGCTACTGTTGCTTTACTTTTCACAAAGACATTAAAGGAAAACGGATGCTTTTGAGTTCATGATGAGATACATTTTTTTTTTTTTTGAGTTCCAATTTTTGCTGTTCTTGATGCATATACATGGCTTTAACCAGCAGATGTCCTTGAGCATGCTACATTTGAGCACATCTAAACAGGAAATCTAGCTAGTATAATCTATTTGATCTAACAACACAAACAACAACTAAAACAATGCACAGTCTGTTTCACTACAACTTCAGAGGAGGCAGACAATGTAGTTAAAGGGGTCATATTATGCTGCTAAAAAAAACATTATTTTGTGTATTTGGTGTAATAAAATGCGTTTATGTGGTTTAAGGTTCAAAAAGCACTTTATTTTCCACATACTGTACATTATTGTTTCCCCCGCTTTTCTGAAACGCGTTGATTTTTACAAAGCTAATCTTTCTGAAAAGTGAGGGGTGCTGTAATTGGCCAGCTGTCCAGTGTGTTGTGATTGGCCGAATACCTCATGCGCGTGACGGAAATGTTACACCCCTTAACATATTGTGAGCCCTGTCCGGCCGGAGCGACGAGACATAAACATTAAACCTATTATAATCGTGATATAAACATGATTTCTAGTCGTGTCCTCTTTTGGAAGGCCAAACAAAGTAGTTTCGCTTTCACAACGAAACACACAGCGTCTATACGACATGGCGGTGGCAACAACAATGCTACAACGAGAAAAAAAGATATGCTTTCTTTATTTGCGTGAACATCTGGGCAGCGTTATGCAAATCTTCCCACATACTGACGTAGAGATGTGGGGGCGTGTTAGAACGAAGCGTTTTAGGAGGGTGTGGTTGACTCTTAACTTTTATAAAGAATATCTCTTTGGATTTGAGACTTTAGTCTTTGCAACTTTACAGATCTTCTTTATGCGCCAAGAGCTTGTTACACTCCAAAGAGAAAGGAAAAATTTAAATTGCATCATATGACCCTTTTAAAACTAGCCCTGGATACTTGAGATTAATTTTATGTTTTATGTTACCCTGTTGCTGTGTAGAGCTTCTCCGCAATGTCGTCTGCCATTTTAAACACACAAGCCCTGATTGGAATGAATTCCGATTAGCTGTCAATGTTTTATCATTTATCAGCTGGAAAAAAAAAAAAAAAATTGTGAAAGTTATCCCAAAGATAGTGTTCGTTATCAGTCCATTGAACTTTTTTTTTTTTGTTGTTGTTGTTGTTGTTTTGTCTCAGTTTAAATCATGGAGGGCATTTCAGGATCACACCAAGCCTGCGAAAATGTAAGTTATCTCAGTCAAACACACCTGTGCATATGATGTCATGATATCACTGATGTTCTGATCTGTTTTTCTGTGTTCAGACGCCTGTGATCTCACACTGGATCCAAACACAGCACACACTCAACTAATCCTGTCTGAAGACAACAAAAAAACAACATGTGTGAAAGAGCCACAGCCATATCCTGACTATCCAGAGAGATTTGGCAACTATGAGCAGGTTCTGTGTCGAGAGAGTCTGACTGGACGCTGTTACTGGGAGGTTGACTTGATAGGTTGGGGTCATGTAGCAGTGGCATATAAAGGAATCAGCAGGAAAGGTGGGATTGACTGTCGGTTTGGACTCAATGACAAGTCCTGGAATCTTTACTGTTGTGATACGATTTATTCTGTTTGGCACAATAAGAAGAGGACAAACATTCCTCTAAATTCCCCATCTAATAGAGTAGGAGTGTATCTGGACTGGTCGGCTGGCACTCTGTCCTTCTACAGTGTCTCTGGCACACACACACTCACACACATACACACATTCAACACCACATTCACTGAACCCCTCTGTGCTGGATTTAGGCTTTATCCTGATTCTGCTGTGATTCTGTCAAATTTAACAACCTCCTGTGAGGAAATGCAGAGACGCATATAACAGTTTAATTTCCATCTTTGAGAAGAAAAATGTAATGGTAACTGTGATTTTTGTAGTTAGGAGAAATAGTTGCACTTGTAGGATATAAAGTCACAATTACCAAAAATCAGAATCAGAAGGAGCTTTATAACCAAGTATGTTTACACACAAAAGAAGTCTGACTTGGCGACAGGAGCTTCCAGTGCAGAAGAAAGTACACACATACATGATAGTGCAGAGTAGACATACATATATTTACACAGTAAAGATGAAATAACACTAATATAAGATAAACTGAAAAATAAATAATGCACTATATACAGAAATAGATATATTGAGAAAAAAAATATTTAAATGAATGTACAGACATGTTATTTACAGGTGTACCGTTTATGTTTTTTAACAATATACAATTTTCAGATACTATGTATACTATGTCAGTTATGATGGATAGTGTGTAGTTAAAGGACTAGTAAAGGACAGGTTTTTTTTTTTAGATATAAACTTCAAATGGCAATAAATAAAGTTTGTCAGCATTTCTGAGATAAAGACGCAATCAACCTAAGCTCCAGGCTTTCATAGATATGTTTTCAAGGACTGATTCAAATTCTGCATATTAGTAATTGCCAGGTAAATATAGAGCACTGGGCTTTGGATTTGAGGTTACAGAACTTTCTGGTCTGCATTTCACTTCAAAACACTTGTGCAGTCCATTAACAAGGTTCCCCTTCAGTGGGCTGTAACACATGAATTCAGTGTGAACAAACTATTCTCACACAAACACTGTTTATGGGATTAAACTGGTACTAGGTTACAGTCTATAAATGATAAAATGTCTATCTAGAGATGTGACCATTCAGATTTTCGGTCACTTCACTAATATGAATGAATTACCTTGGAACCTTCAGAATATTTTGTGAAGATGGACACAGAACCATAGAAGTATGTTTATCATAATGATGAGTTCTGAATGGCTTTCATTTTACAGAGCGATTCCCTTTAAATCTGAGGCTATAAAACTTGTAATTTTTTTAGTAATCTATTTATCTAGTTTATCTAGAATTTACATTTCATAAATTCTGAATGTTGTTGCTGTCCCAATTCTTTTCAACTGTATGTTTTAAAGGGTGTATCAGGTTTCGTCTGTTGTTGTGGGTGTTTTAGTAGACTCAAAGATAGTCAGATTGGCATTGTATGTTACTGTTACATTTTGTTGTATGCACAATTCTGGATTAGTTATTAATTATTAATTAATCTGACTGAATCTATCTGACTTCATGTGGTAACAGCAGTGACAGTTAATGTTTAAGCATCAGGGCAGGCAAAAATGTTTCTTGATTGTAACAACTATACAGTTTAATACCGGGTTACTCTTTTTCTTCAAAAAGCATTTGCTTTAATTATAAGGTTTTGAAATATGCAGATTTCATCCAGAATATATAACATTTTGGATATACTGCATGGTTCAATGTTTGTTGTTTTTTTGTTTTGTTTTTTGGCCAGTAGTCAGTGATGTTCATCATGGAGTAGAATCACTACAAAACATTATTTGATTTCTTAAACCTCATATTGTTTCCCGAATGTCTACTTCCCATGTTGAGTTCAATCTTCATTCATACTGTGTGTGTGTGTGTGTGTGTGTGTGTGTGTGTGTGTGTGTGTGTACGTTTAGTAATCTAAAGCAGTTTAAAGCACAGCTGCTCTAAGAATGTGATGCTACTCTGCGCCACTAGAGGCAGTATGATTGTAATACTACATATGTGTAAACAAGACTCACCTTAACCAGGTAACTAGAGACAAAAGTAAAAGGAGGAAAAGAAGAGTCATCATTCTGAGTCTTGAATCTGTAATAATTCATCGTCAAAGCTATTGTTCTGCCCAACTAAACTGCAGTTGTGCCTTATTGAGTTTAACATGTGCAGTGAAACTGAACTGCAATATCTAAATAAATAAATACAAGGATGAATTTGTACTTTATTTTTGATTATCAATGGTAAAATGATTAGACTGCAATGTCCTGCAGTTACAACACAACACAACACATCAGAAGTAAGAAAAAATCTGTACTGCAGTACAGAACTAAAGAACTAAGAGTTAAAGCAGTACAGGATCATTTATTTTACACAAAACATGTTTTTAACTTTTTAACTTTGTGTTTTATCAACCAATAAAGAATCTGCCCTTTGCCTTCAGTGATGCAACAGTGACCTCTGACCCCTGGTAAACCACATAAAATGCTGCTGCTAGTTTGGATAGTTCAGCTGTGTGTTCAGGCATCTAAAGCAGTAAAGCACAGCTGCTGTGAAACTGTAATGATGATCTGCGCCACGAGAGGGAGCTCGATTGTTTTTCAAACGAGTGGAAAAAGAAAACAAGACTCACCTTTAACAGGTGACTATGAAGAAACGAAAGTAACCGAGGAGAAAGAAGAGACGCCATTTTAAGGTAGCAAACGGCTGCACATTTTGTGGTAAGTTCAGAACTTGTTAATTTAACCATGTAGTCATATAAAATAATATGTTCTTCATTGTAGGATTTGAGTCCGTCCCGCATTACTGAATTTAGACAACTTTACAACTCTGAAAAATGTCTTAAACGTTGAGTGCTTAAGTGAATTTAGATATTTGCTCAAATTTCCTGGGGTATTTGTTATATATAACGCATAAGTGCTATCGATTAAAATATGTTGTGTATAATTAATTCATATCCTAATTTGTGTAGATGTCAACGAAATCAAAGATCGACGTTTAAACATGTATAATAGGATATTTCTCTACCACCAGGACACTTTAATGCGCATTGATGGCGTTTTTTTTTTTTTTTTTTTTTTTTTTTTTTTTGACGTGAATAATAATCAGAAACCATATCCGTGAACAAAAGATTGTAGATTCTGTTGTTATCACAACAATAGTTTACCTGTACTTTGACCGTAGGGCTGGGCCCATATGGCCTAAAGAAAATCCCCGATTTTTTTTTTTACGATTTTAAATCGAGAGTGCTCAACGAACTATCACAAATAACATTTCCAAACTAAATAAATCAATGTGTAATTTAAATCACTTTATTTTCAATAACTGCATTCATAATTTTATATGAAATAAATCCAAATGTACTTTTTTTAAAGAGTGGGCTGAATTATAAATTGTAATTTATAATTATTTAAAGTAGGCTATATAAATTATAAAGCATAAATTTGTTAAAATGATCATAACAGCAGCAAAGTGCATTGTTTTTTCTGATGCTTTATTTCACTTAAATTACCAAAGCGTCATAAGTAACTGTAAATAAGTGGCCAACACTGTCCTGCAGAGTTTATAATATAAGAATAATTATCAGTGTTTGTCCTTTTTTTTTCTATTTTTCTTTTTTTTTTTTTAAGCTGGTTACTAATATAAATGCCTCTAATTGTCAATTACAATCATGCACTCAGCAGATTTGTCTGTGATTGGTTGTGGTCAATGCTGCTTCTGTAACAAAAAGAAAAGAAAAAAAGGACATCTTTAATGAAATGAGAGCAGATCAAAATATGATGCTGTAATTGACACTTTTCATTAATTTTTACATTTTACACTAATGGTGACAGTCATTATAACTTTAGAGTAATTGTGCACAGGATTTTTTTTTAGCCCCAAATTCTGTTAATTTCCGGCCCTCCGTGGGCCAAATTAATATGATGTTGACTGTTTCTGCCTAAATGTACAGCAAACATACTTGTATCTTTGTAATTTAGAACATAAATAAACAGTCAATCTCTCAACTGTATTTTTGAGGAAAAGTGGAGGGCAGAGCCATGAGTCTCAGTGAAGAGAAAGAAGATGAGGATATTGCCTCTAAAATGAGTTCTTCATCTCCTGAAACAAGCTGCGATCAACCTATGAAGAATCTGCCCTCTGCGTCCAGTGCCATGACCTCTGACCCCAGGTAAGTCACTAGCTATTTTACATTTGGGTGATGATTTAATTCACAGTGACTTACAGTGTATCCCAGAAGCCTGCAGTCAGCGAGTGACCTTTGCCTTGTAGTGTCGTAACAGAGAGGCTCAAAAGCATTCCCTTGAATCTTCCCTCTCCTCGAGTCCCATGTAATGTTTTTAAAATGTCTAAAGACTGAATCATGCTAATCCACAAGCTCTCTCTATCCTAATACATATGTACACACATTCATTATTTTATTTTTTAAATACGTCTCTCATTCTTACAAGACTGAATTTATAATATAAAGGCAAAACAGTAATACAGTGAAATATTCTTATAATTTAAAATAACTCTTTCCTATTTAAAATGTAATTTATTCCTGTGATCAAAGCTGTATTTTCAGCATCATTACTCCAGTCTTCAGTGTCACATGATCTTCAGAAATCATTTTAATATGATGATTTGCTGCTCAAGAAACATTTCTGATTATCAGGTTATTAGAGTATTATGTAGAGTGGAGTATTATAAATATTATAACAAGATAGTGAGAGATTGACTGAGTGTATCTGATTATCTGCCAAAAACCGGCCTGCATCTCGTTTTATGTGGTCTGCAGTATAATTTCATAATACTTTGAAACTCTCATTTTTACACTTTATGACATATATCTTGCAAGTTAATTTCCGAAACATGAACGCAACATCTCACTTAGTGCTTCCCAATCAAAAGTCAAATATTCCTGATTTTTTTTCCTGTCAATTGATTAAAGCGATATCTTTGATGTAGTATCTTTTTATTGGTTAAAAAGATTTCACATGGATGTCATCAGTGATGATCTCTATGAAATGGAATTTTAATTTAAGTGATATTCACTGATGCATTTCTCCTGTTTTAGGCTTCATTAAGTGGCACCTACTCCTGCAACAATGTAACTTGCACTGAAGTCTCTGAAAAATCCCCACCACTAACACACAAACTGACTGCCTTTCTACAACATGCTGTTTATTTGTCTTTTGTTCTGTTTGAATTTTGGCAGTATCAGCAGGAGGAAGAGACACAGATCACAGTCTCCACATTCAAGCTGTGTGTCTGTGAAGAGTAGCAGATCCATGGTGCAACCCGAAACTTTCAATGATGCAGTGACCTCTGACCCCCCCGTTAGTATAAACATGTCAATTTATTGTAAAGCAACTTACTTGAATAACATGATTTAAGACATGATTTTAAAATTAACACTACATGTAATCCAATAATATGTAATATGCTTTGCACAGGGGCATCAAAATCATATCTAGAAACATATCTATTTCTGATGGTATCCATTTCTGAACAGTCATTGAAAAGCACTGTGATTATATTTTCTGACAGAATATATTTGACCTGCACTGCATCCAGTGAGGCTGGAGACCTGCAGAAACCAGTGGATAATGTTCTGAGAGTCAAAGACCAGCACAAAACCAGCATGAAGAACAAGTATGAGAGATTAATTGAGGGAACCAAACTCCAGGAGAATGCAAGCCTCCTAAACAGCATCTACACATAGCTCTACATCATAGAGGGAGAGAGAGAAGGAGTGAATGAAGAACATGAGGTTTTACAGATGGAGAAAACAGCCAGAACACAACACTCACAAGACACTGCAATCTACTGCAATGACATATTTAAAGCCTCACCTGAACCAGGATGTGAGGAGAAAGAGCAGATCAAGACTGTTCTTACTAAAGGCATCGCTGGAATCGGAAAAAAAACCGTCTCTGTGCAGAAGTTCATTCTGGACTGGGCCGAGGGAAAAGCCAATCAGGATGTAGATTTCATGTTTGTGCTTCCATTTCGAGAGCTGAACTTGATCCGAGATCATTAGTACAGTCTTCATAGACTTCTGCTGGACCTTCATCCTGAACTTCAAGATCTGGACTCACAGATTTATGAGGAGTGTAAAGTTGTGTTCATCTTTGATGGTCTGGATGAAAGCAGAATCACACTGATGTTTTCAGACGCTCAGAAAGTTTGTCATGTGACTGAGACTTCATCAGTGGCTGTGTTGATGTCAAAGCTCATGAAAGGAGAGCTGCTTCCCTCTGCTCTCATCTGGATCACCTCCAGACCAGCAGCAGCCAATCAGATCCCCTCCAAATACATCCACCGTCTGACAGAAATTCAGGGATTCACTGAGCCTCAGAAGGAGGAATATTTCAGGAAGAGAATCAGTGAGCAGCATCAAGCCAGCAGAATCATCTCACACATCAGAAGAGCAAGAAGCCTCCACATCATGTGCCACATCCCCGTCTTCTGCTGGATATCATCCACTGTGCTTCAGAAGCTCCTGGAAGAAGATCTGAGTGCAGAAATCCCTCAAACTCTGACTGAAATGTACATCCACTTCCTGCTGATTCAGATCAACATGAGGAAGCAGAAGTATGAAGAGAGAGATCAAGAGAAACTCCTGAAGTCCAACAGAGAAGTGATTGTGAAACTTGCTGAAGTGGCTTTCAAACAGCTGATGAAGGGCAATGTGATGTTCTATGAGGAGGACCTGATTGAGAGCGGCATAGACGTCACTGACGCCTCAGTGTATTCTGGGATTTGCAATGAGATATTTAAGCAGGAATCTGTGATTCATCAGAGGAAAGTCTACAGCTTCATTCATCTGAGCGTTCAGGAGTTTTTCGCTGCTTTCTACGTGTTTTATTACCATGTGAAGGAAACTATGAAGGGACTGAAAAATTTTGCTTCAGTAAAACATTTGCTTAAAGCTGCAGTAGATGAAGCCATTCAGTCTGAGAATGGACGTCTGGATCTGTTCCTGCGGTTCCTGCTGGGCATCTCACTGGAGTCCAATCAGAGACTCTTACAGGATCTACTGACACACACAGAGAACAGCTCAGAGAGCATCAGAGACACCACACAGTACATTAAAGAGGAGATCAAAGATGGACATGGACTCTCCACTGAAAGATCCATCAATCTGTTCCTCTGTCTGCTGGAAGTGAAAGATCAGACTCTGTTCAGAGAGATTCAGGAGTTTGTGAAATCAGACAAACACTCAGAGAAACTCTCTCCTGCTCACTGCTCAACAATCTCCTACATGCTTCAGATGTCAGAGGAGCCACTGGATGAGCTGGACCTCATGAAATACAACACATCAGATGAGGGCAGAAGAAGACTGATACCAGCTGTGATCAACTGCTCAAAAGCCATGTAAGCATTTAATAATCTATTTACTACTTTTTAAACTGACTTACATTTCTGTTGTATTTGTGCTTAATCTTGATTTAATTTAGCTTATTTTATAAATAAAATCATTATTTTATTTATTTTACAAGAATAAAGCTGATCTTATTGAAATGCCAGTTAAATACCTATGTGGAAAAGTTAAAAACTGGATTCACATATGTTCTGCTCTCTTTCAGTTTTGCTGACTGTAATCTGACTGCTCAGGTCTGTGAAATTGTGTCATCGGTTCTAAAATACCCAAACTGTGTCCCTGAGAGAGCTGGATCTGAGTAATAATGACCTGCAGGATTCAGGAGTAAAGCTGCTTTCTGATGGACTGAAGAGTCCAAATTGTCAGCTGGATATACTGAGGTCTGGGTTCAATTTGATTATTAAAGAGTTAGTGTTCCATACTTTAAAATGCCCTGTTGTTTACTGTCTTGTGTGTCTGTAGATGATCTGACTATGTGTGTTTGTAGATGATCTGACTGTGTCTGTCTGTAGATGATCTGACTGTGTCTGTGTGTCTGTAGATGATTTGACTATGTGTGTCTGTAGATGATCTGACTGTCTGTGTCTGTAGAACATCTTACTTTTTTCTTCAGATGATATAACATTTTACTTCTGTCTTTTGACTATAGATCATCTGACTGTGTGTGTCTGTAGATGATCTGACTGTGTGTGTCTGAAGATGATCTGACTGTGTGTCTCTGTAGATGATCTAACTGTGTGTGTCTGTAGATGATCTGACTGAGTCTGTAGATGAGCCGTCTGTGTGTGTCTATAGACGATCTGTCTGTGTGTGTCTGTAAATGATCTGAATGTATGTGTCTGTAGATGATCTGACTGTGTGCGTCTGTAGATTGTCTCACTGTGTCTGTGTGTGATCTGACTGTGTGTGTCTGTAGATGATCTGTGTGTGTCTGTAGATGATCTGACTGTGTGTGTCTGTAGATGATCTGACTGTGTGTGTCTGTAGATGATCTGACTGTGTGTCTCTGTAGATGATCTAACTGTGTGTGTCTGTAGATGATCTGACTGAGTCTGTAGATGAGCCGTCTGTGTGTGTCTGTAGATGATCTGTCTGTGTGTGTCTGTAGATGATCTGATTGCATGTGTCTGTAGATGATCTGACTGTGTGCGTCTGTAGATTGTCTCACTGTGTCTGTGTGTGATCTGACTGTGTGTGTCTGTAGATGATCTGTTTGTGTCTGTAGATGAACTGACTGTGTGTGTCTGTAGATGAGCCGTCTGTGTGTGTCTGTAGATGATCTGTCTGTGTGTGTCTGTAGATGATCTGATTGTATGTGTCTGTAGATGATCTGACTGTGTGCGTCTGTAGATTGTCTCACTGTGTCTGTGTGTGATCTGACTGTGTGTGTCTGTAGATGATCTGTGTGTGTCTGTAGATGATCTGACTGTCTGTGTCTGTAGATTGTCTGTTTGTGTCTGTAGATGATCTGCCTCTGTGTCTGTAGATGATCTGACTGTGTGTGTCTGAAGATGATCTGACTGTGTGTCTGTAGATTATCTGACTGTGTGTCTATAGATTATCTGACTGTGTGTGTCTGTAGATGATCTGACTGTGGGTGTCTGTAGATGATCTGTCTGTGTGTGTCTGTAGATGATCTGATTGTATGTGTCTGTAGATGATCTGACTGTGTGCGTCTGTAGATTGTCTGACTGTGTCTGTGGGTGATCTGTCTGTATGTGTCTGTAGATGATCTGACTGTGTGTGTCTGTAGATGATCTGACTGTGGTGTGTGTGTGTGTGTGTGTGTGTGTGTGTGTGTGTGCGTGTGTGTGTAGATGATCTGACTGTGTGTGTGTGTAGATAATCTGTCTGTGTGTGTCTGTAGATGATCTGTCTGTGTGTGTCTGTAGATGATCTGTCTGTGTGTGTGTGTGTGTGTGTGTGTGTGTGTATGTGTGTGTGTGTGGGTGTGTGTGTGTGTGTGTAGATGATCTGTCAGTGTGTGTCTGTAGATGATCTGTCTGTGTGTGTCTGTAGATGATCTGTCTGTGTGTGTCTCTGTGTGTGTGTGTGTGTGTGTGTGTGTGTGTGTGCGTGTGCGTGTGTGTGTGTGTGTGTGTGTGTGTGTGTGTAGATGATCTGACTGTGTGTGTGTGTAGATGATCTGACTGTGTGTGTCTGTAGATGATCTGACTGTGTGTGTCTGTAGATGATCTGTGTGTGTCTGTAGATGATCTGACTGTCTGTGTCTGTAGATTGTCTGTTTGTGTCTGTAGATGATCTGACTGTGTGTGTCTGTAGATGATCTGTCTGTGTGTGTCTGTAGATGATCTGACTGTGTGTCTGTAGATGATCTGTGTGTCTGTAGATGATCTGTCTGTGTGTGCCTGTAGATGATCTGACTGTGTGTGCCTGTAAATGATCTGAGTGTGTTTGTCTGTAGATTATCTGACTGTGTCTGTAGATGATCTGACTGTGTGTGTGTGTGTGTGTGTGTGTGTGTGTGTGTCTGTGTGTGTGTGTGTGTGTGTGTGTGTGTGTGTGTGTGTCTGTAGATGATGTGACTCTCTGTCTGTAGATGATCCGACTGTGTGTGTCTGTAGATGACCTGATTCTATGTCTGTAGATGATGTCTCTGTGTCTGTGTGTCTGTAGGTTGTCAGGCTGTATGGTGACAGAGGAAGGCTGTGGTTATTTGTCTTCAGCTCTGAGTTCAAACCCCTCACACCTGAGAGAGCTGGATCTGAGCTACAATCACCCAGGACAATCAGGAGTCCAGTTGCTCAACCACAAACTGCAGGATCCAAACTATAAACTGCAAGTACTCAAGTATGTGGGACAGTTATAATTTAAGGCCAGTTCATACCAGCGATGATAACTGTAATGATAACAATATAGTTCATAATAATATTCTAAAGTCCAGTTCACACCAAAAATAATAATGATAACTGTAACTTAAACGATAACAATATTTGCATTCACACTAGTCAACAATAACTGTCCGTTTATTCTAAGCTTGCACACTACAGTTTTAAAGTAACAAAAGTGGATGTAGGTGACCTGCTACTGTTGCTTTACTTTTCACAAAGACATTAAAGGAAAACGGATGCTTTTGAGTTCATGATGAGATACATTTTTTTTTTTTTTGAGTTCCAATTTTTGCTGTTCTTGATGCATATACATGGCTTTAACCAGCAGATGTCCTTGAGCATGCTACATTTGAGCACATCTAAACAGGAAATCTAGCTAGTATAATCTATTTGATCTAACAACACAAACAACAACTAAAACAATGCACAGTCTGTTTCACTACAACTTCAGAGGAGGCAGACAATGTAGTTTAAAGGGGTCATATTATGCTGCTAAAAAAAAACATTATTTTGTGTATTTGGTGTAATAAAATGCGTTTATGTGGTTTAAGGTTCAAAAAGCACTTTATTTTCCACATACTGTACATTATTGTTTCCCCCGCTTTTCTGAAACGCGTTGATTTTTACAAAGCTAATCTTTCTGAAAAGTGAGGGGTGCTGTAATTGGCCATATTACAATCGTGATATAATTGGCCGAATACCTCATGCGCGTGACGGAAATGTTACACCCCTTAACATATTGTGAGCCCTGTCCGGCCGGAGCGACGAGACATAAACATTAAACCTATTATAATCGTGATATAAACATGATTTCTAGTCGTGTCCTCTTTTGGAAGGCCAAACAAAGTAGTTTCGCTTTCACAGTGAAACACACAGCGTCTATACGACATGGCGGTGGCAACAACAATGCTACAACGAGAAAAAAAGATATGCTTTCTTTATTTGCGTGAACATCTGGGCAGCGTTATGCAAATCTTCCCACATACTGACGTAGAGATGTGGGGGCGTGTTAGAACAAAGCGTTTTAGGAGGGTGTGGGTTGACTCTTAACTTTTATAAAGAATATCTCTTTGGATTTGAGACTTTAGTCTTTGCAACTTTACAGATCTTCTTTATTCACCAAGAGCTTGTAACACTCCAAAGAGAAAGGAAATATTTAAATTGCATCATATGACCCCTTTAAAACTAGCCCTGGATACTTGAGATAATTTTATGTTTTATGTTACCCTGTTGCTGTGTAGAGCTTCTCCGCAATGTCGTCTGCCATTTTAAACACACAAGCCCTGATTGGAATGAATTCCGATTAGCTGTCAATGTTTTATCATTTATCAGCTGGAAAAAAAAAAAAAAAAAATTGTGAAAGTTATCCCAAAGATAGTGTTCGTTATCAGTCCATTGAACTTTTTTTTTTTGTTGTTGTTGTTGTTGTTTTGTCTCAGTTTAAATCATGGAGGGCATTTCAGGATCACACCAAGCCTGCGAAAATGTAAGTTATCTCAGTCAAACACACCTGTGCATATGATGTCATGATATCACTGATGTTCTGATCTGTTTTTCTGTGTTCAGACGCCTGTGATCTCACACTGGATCCAAACACAGCACACACTCAACTCATCCTGTCTGAAGACAACAAAAAAACAACATGTGTGAAAGATCATCAGTCTTATCCTGATCATCCAGACAGATTTGAGAACTATGAACAGGTTCTGTGTGGAGAGAGTCTGACTGGACGCTGTTACTGGGAGGCTGATTTGACAGGCTGGGCTCACATTGCAGTGGCATATAAAGGAATCAGCAGGAAAGGTGGGAGCGACTGTCGGTTTGGACTCAATGACAAGTCCTGGAGTGTTTACTGTTGTGATACAATTTATTCTGTTTGGCACAATAAGAAGAGGACAAACATTCCTCTAAATTCCCCATCTAATAGAGTAGGAGTGTATCTGGACTGGTCGGCTGGCACTCTGTCCTTCTACAGTGTCTCTGGCACACACACACTCACACACATACACACATTCAACACCACATTCACTGAACCCCTCTGTGCTGGATTTAGGCTTTATCCTGATTCTGCTGTGATTCTGTCAAATTTAACAACCTCCTGTGAGGAAATGCAGAGACGCATATAACAGTTTAATTTCCATCTTTGAGAAGAAAAATGTAATGGTAACTGTGATTTTTGTAGTTAGGAGAAATAGTTTTGCACTTGTAGGATATAAAGTCACAATTACCAAAAATCAGAATCAGAAGGAGCTTTATAACCAAGTATGTTTACACACAAAAGAAGTCTGACTTGGCGACAGGAGCTTCCAGTGCAGAAGAAAAGTACACACATACATGATAGTGCAGAGTAGACATACATATATTTACACAGTAAAGATGAAATAACACTAATATAAGAAAAAACTGAAAAATAAATAATGCACTATATACAGAAATAGATATATTGAGAAAAAAAATATTTAAATGAATGTACAGACATGTTATTTACAGGTGTACCGTTTATGTTTTTTAACAATATACAATTTTCAGATACTATGTATACTATGTCAGTTATGATGGATAGTGTGTAGTTAAAGGACTAGTAAAGGACAGGTTTTTTTTTTTAGATATAAACTTCAAATGGCAATAAATAAAGTTTGTCAGCATTTCTGAGATAAAGACGCAATCAACCTAAGCTCCAGGCTTTCATAGATATGTTTTCAAGGACTGATTCAAATTCTGCATATTATTAATTGCCAGGTAAATATAGAGCACTGGGCTTTGGATTTGAGGTTACAGAACTTTCTGGTCTGCATTTCACTTCAAAACACTTGTGCAGTCCATTAACAAGGTTCCCCTTCAGTGGGCTGTAAACACATGAATTCAGTGTGAACAAACTATTCTCACACAAACACTGTTTATGGGATTAAACTGGTACTAGGTTACAGTCTATAAATGATAAAATGTCTATCTAGAGATGTGACCATTCAGATTTTCGGTCACTTCACTAATATGAATGAATTACCTTGGAACCTTCAGAATATTTTGTGAAGATGGACACAGAACCATAGAAGTATGTTTATCATAATGATGAGTTTCTGAATGGCTTTCATTTTACAGAGCGATTCCCTTTAAATCTGAGGCTATAAAACTTTTAATTTTTTAGTAATCTATTTATCTAGTTTATCTAGAATTTACATTTCATAAATTCTGAATGTTGTTGCTGTCCCAATTCTTTTCAACTGTATGTTTTAAAGGGTGTATCAGGTTTCGTCTGTTGTTGTGGGTGTTTTAGTAGACTCAAAGATAGTCAGATTGGCATTGTATGTTACTGTTACATTTTGTTGTATGCACAATTCTGGATTAGTTATTAATTATTAATTAATCTGACTGAATCTATCTGACTTCATGTGGTAACAGCAGTGACAGTTAATGTTTAAGCATCAGGGCAGGCAAAAATGTTTCTTGATTGTAACAACTATACAGTTTAATACCGGGTTACTCTTTTTCTTCAAAAAGCATTTGCTTTAATTATAAGGTTTGAAATATGCAGATTTCATCCAGAATATATAACATTTTGGATATACTGCATGGTTCAATGTTTGTTGTTTTTGTTTGTTTTGTTTTTTGGCCAGTAGTCAGTGATGTTCATCATGGAGTAGAATCACTACAAAACATTATTTGATTTCTTAAACCTCATATTGTTTCCCGAATGTCTACTTCCCATGTTGAGTTCAATCTTCATTCATACTGTGTGTGTGTGTGTGTGTGTGTGTGTGTGTGTGTGGTGTGGTGTGTGTGTGACGTTTAGTAATCTAAAGCAGTTTAAAAGCACAGCTGCTCTAAGAATGTGATGCTACTCTGCGCCACTAGAGGCAGTATGATTGTAATACTACATATGTGTAAACAAGACTCACCTTAACCAGGTAACTAGAGACAAAAGTAAAAGGAGGAAAAGAAGAGTCATTCATTCTGAGTCTTGAATCTGTAATAATTCATCGTCAAAGCTATTGTTCTGCCCAACTAAACTGCAGTTGTGCCTTATTGAGTTTAACATGTGCAGTGAAACTGAACTGCAATATCTAAATAAATAAATACAAGGATGAATTTGTACTTTATTTTTTGATTATCAATGGTAAAAATTATTAGACTGCAATGTCCTGCAGTTACAACACAACACAACACATCAGAAGTAAGAAAAAAATCTGTACTGCAGTACAGAACTAAAGAACTAAGAGTTTAAGCAGTACAGGATCATTTATTTTACACAAAACATGTTTTTAACTTTTTAACTTTGTGTTTTATCAACCAATAAAGAATCTGCCCTTTGCCTTCAGTGATGCAACAGTGACCTCTGACCCCTGGTAAACCACATAAAATGCTGCTGCTAGTTTGGATAGTTCAGCTGTGTGTTCAGGCATCTAAAAGCAGTAAAGCACAGCTGCTGTGAAAACTGTAATGATGATCTGCGCCACGAGAGGGAGCTCGATTGTTTTTCAAACGAGTGGAAAAAGAAAAACAAGACTCACCTTTAACAGGTGACTATGAAGAAACGAAAGTAACCGAGGAGAAAGAAGAGACGCCATTTTAAGGTAGCAAACGGCTGCACATTTTGTGGTAAGTTCAGAACTTGTTAATTTAACCATGTAGTCATATAAAATAATATGTTCTTCATTGTAGGATTTGAGTCCGTCCCGCATTACTGAATTTAGACAACTTTACAACTCTGAAAAATGTCTTAAACGTTGAGTGCTTAAGTGAATTTAGATATTTGCTCAAATTTCCTGGGGTATTTGTTATATATAACGCATAAGTGCTATCGATTAAAATATGTTGTGTATAATTAATTCATATCCTAATTTGTGTAGATGTCAACGAAATCAAAGATCGACGTTAAACATGTATAATAGGATATTTCTCTACCACCAGGACACTTTAATGCGCATTGATGGCGTTTTTTTTTTTTTTTTTTTTTTTTTTTTTTAACGTGAATAATAATCAGAAACCATATCCGTGAAACAAAAGATTGTAGATTCTGTTGTTATCACAACAATAGTTTACCTGTACTTTGACCCGTAGGGCTGGGCCCATATGGCCTAAAGAAAATCCCCGATTTTTTTTTTTACGATTTTAAATCGAGAGTGCTCAACGAACTATCACAAATAACATTTCCAAACTAAATAAATCAATGTGTAATTTAAATCACTTTATTTTCAATAACTGCATTCATAATTTTATATGAAATAAATCCAAATGTACTTTTTTTAAAGAGTGGGCTGAATTATAAATTGTAATTTATAATTATTTAAAGTAGGCTATATAAATTATAAAGCATAAATTTGTTAAAATGATCATAACAGCAGCAAAGTGCATTGTTTTTCTGATGCTTTATTTCACTTAAATTACCAAAGCGTCATAAGTAACTGTAAATAAGTGGCCAACACTGTCCTGCAGAGTTTATAATATAAGAATAATTATCAGTGTTTGTCCTTTTTTTTTCTATTTTTCTTTTTTTTTTTTTATCATTAACTAAACAAAATCATATCAAAAATTGTCAATTACAATCATGCACTCAGCAGATTTGTCTGTGATTGGTTGTGGTCAATGCTGCTTCTGTAACAAAAAGAAAAGAAAAAAAGGACATCTTTAATGAAATGAGAGCAGATCAAAATATGATGCTGTAATTGACACTTTTCATTAATTTTTACATTTTACACTAATGGTGACAGTCATTATAACTTTAGAGTAATTGTGCACAGGATTTTTTTTAGCCCCAAATTCTGTTAATTTCCGGCCCTCCGTGGGCCAAATTAATATGATGTTGACTGTTTCTGCCTAAATGTACAGCAAACATACTTGTATCTTTGTAATTTAGAACATAAATAAACAGTCAATCTCTCAACTGTATTTTTGAGGAAAAGTGGAGGGCAGAGCCATGAGTCTCAGTGAAGAGAAAGAAGATGAGGATATTGCCTCTAAAATGAGTTCTTCATCTCCTGAAACAAGCTGCGATCAACCTATGAAGAATCTGCCCTCTGCGTCCAGTGCCATGACCTCTGACCCCAGGTAAGTCACTAGCTATTTTACATTTGGGTGATGATTTAATTCACAGTGACTTACAGTGTATCCCAGAAGCCTGCAGTCAGCGAGTGACCTTTGCCTTGTAGTGTCGTAACAGAGAGGCTCAAAAGCATTTCCTTGAATCTTCCCTCTCCTCGAGTCCCATGTAATGTTTTTAAAATGTCTAAAGACTGAATCATGCTAATCCACAAGCTCTCTCTATCCTAATACATATGTACACACATTCATTATTTTATTTTTTAAATACGTCTCTCATTCTTACAAGACTGAATTTATAATATACAGGCAAAACAGTAATACAGTGAAATATTCTTATAATTTAAAATAACTCTTTCCTATTTAAAATGTAATTTATTCCTGTGATCAAAGCTGTATTTTCAGCATCATTACTCCAGTCTTCAGTGTCACATGATCTTCAGAAATCATACTATGATGATTTGCTGCTCAAGAAACATTTCTGATTATCAGGTTATTAGAGTATTATGTAGAGTGGAGTATTATAAATATTATAACAAGATAGTGAGAGATTGACTGAGTGTATCTGATTATCTGCCAAAACCGGCCTGCATCTCGTTTTATGTGGTCTGCAGTATAATTTCATAATACTTTGAAACTCTCATTTTTACACTT
Organism: Cyprinus carpio; assembly: GCF_018340385.1. Classification (NCBI taxonomy): domain Eukaryota; kingdom Metazoa; phylum Chordata; class Actinopteri; order Cypriniformes; family Cyprinidae; genus Cyprinus; species Cyprinus carpio. The sequence continues at coordinate 15,811,356 of NC_056583.1, forward strand.
TATGACATATATCTTGCAAGTTAATTTCCGAAACATGAACGCAACATCTCACTTAGTGCTTCCCAATCAAAAGTCAAATATTCCTGATCTCCTTTTTTTTCCTGTCAATTGATTAAAGCGATATCTTTGATGTAGTATCTTTTTATTGGTTAAAAAGATTTCACATGGATGTCATCAGTGATGATCTCTATGAAATGGAATTTTAATTTAAGTGATATTCACTGATGCATTTCTCCTGTTTTAGGCTTCATTAAGTGGCACCTACTCCTGCAACAATGTAACTTGCACTGAAGTCTCTGAAAAAATCCCCACCACTAACACACAAACTGACTGCCTTTCTACAACATGCTGTTTATTTGTCTTTTGTTCTGTTTGAATTTTGGCAGTATCAGCAGGAGGAAGAGACACAGATCACAGTCTCCACATTCAAGCTGTGTGTCTGTGAAGAGTAGCAGATCCATGGTGCAACCCCGAAACTTTCAATGATGCAGTGACCTCTGACCCCCCCGTTAGTATAAACATGTCAATTTATTGTAAAGCAACTTACTTGAATAACATGATTTAAGACATGATTTTAAAATTAACACTACATGTAATCCAATAATATGTAATATGCTTTGCACAGGGGCATCAAAATCATATCTAGAAACATATCTATTTCTGATGGTATCCATTTCTGAACAGTCATTGAAAGCACTGTGATTATATTTTCTGACAGAATATATTTGACCTGCACTGCATCCAGTGAGGCTGGAGACCTGCAGAAACCAGTGGATAATGTTCTTCAGAGAGTCAAAGACCAGCACAAAACCAGCATGAAGAACAAGTATGAGAGATTAATTGAGGGAACCAAACTCCAGGAGAATGCAAGCCTCCTAAACAGCATCTACACATAGCTCTACATCATAGAGGGAGAGAGAGAAGGAGTGAATGAAGAACATGAGGTTTTACAGATGGAGAAAACAGCCAGAACACAACACTCACAAGACACTCCAATCTACTGCAATGACATCTTTAAAGCCTCAGCTGAAGCAGGATGTGAGGAGAAAGAGCAGATCAAGACTGTTCTTACTAAAGGCATCGCTGGAATCGGAAAAACCGTCTCTGTGCAGAAGTTCATTCTGGACTGGGCCGAGGGAAAAGCCAATCAGGATGTAGATTTCATGTTTGTGCTTCCATTTCGAGAGCTGAACTTGATCCGAGATCATTAGTACAGTCTTCACGGACTTCTGCTGGACTTTCATCCTGAACTTCAAGATCTGGACTCACAGATTTATGAGGAGTGTAAAGTTGTGTTCATCTTTGATGGTCTGGATGAAAGCAGAATCACACTGATGTTTTCAGACGCTCAGAAAGTTTGTGATGTGACGGAGACTTCATCAGTGGCTGTGTTGATGTCAAAGCTCATGAAATGAAAGCTGCTTCACTCTGCTCTCATCTGGATCACCTCCAGACCAGCAGCAGCCAATCAGATCCCCTCCAAATACATCCACCGTCTGACAGAAATTCAGGGATTCAGTGAGCCTCAGAAGGAGGAATATTTCAGGAAGAGAATCAGTGAGCAGCATCAAGCCAGCAGAATCATCTCACACATCAGAAGAGCAAGAAGCCTCCACATCATGTGCCACATCCCCGTCTTCTGCTGGATCTCATCCACTGTGCTTCAGAAGCTCCTGGAAGAAGATCTGAGTGCAGAAATCCCTCAAACTCTGACTGAAATGTACATCCACTTCCTGCTGATTCAGATCAACATGAGGAAGCAGAAGTATGAAGAGAGGGATCCAGAGAAACTCCTGCAGTCCAACAGAGAAGTGATTGTGAAACTTGCTGAAGTGGCTTTCAAACAGCTGATGAAGGGCAATGTGATGTTCTATGAGGAGGACCTGATTGAGAGCGGCATAGACGTCACTGACGCCTCAGTGTATTCTGGGATTTGCATTGAGATCTTTAAGCAGGAATATGTGATTCATCAGAGGAAAGTCTACAGCTTCATTCATCTGAGCGTTCAGGAGTTTCTTGCTGCTTTCTATGTGTTTTACTTTCATGTAACTTCAATTATGGAGGGGCTGAGGAATTTTGCTTCAGTACAAATTTTGCTTAAAGGTGCAGTAGATAAAGCCCTAAAGAGTAAGAATGGACATCTGGATCTGTTCCTGCGGTTCCTGCTGGGCGTCTCACTGGAGTCCAATCAGAGACTCTTACAGGATCTACTGACACACACAGAGAACAGCTCAGAGAGCATCAGAGAAACAACACAGTACATTAAAGAGAAGATCAAAGATGGACATGAACTCTCCACTGAAAGATCCATCAATCTGTTCCTCTGTCTGCTGGAAGTGAAAGATCAGACTCTGTTCAAAAAGATTCAGGAGTTTGTGAAATCAGACAAACACTCAGAGAAGAAACTCTCTGCTGGTCACTGCTCAACAATCTCCTACATGCTTCAGATGTCAGAGGAGCCGCTGGATGAGCTGGACCTCAAGAAATACAACACATCAGATGAGGGGAGAAGAAGACTGATACCAGCTGTGATAAACTCAAAAAATCAAAATAAAACTTATCATTTTTCTTGAGTATAATTTGCTTAGTTTTAGAATACATTTTAACTAGGGATGTCAAATTTCGATTATTTCCATGATTCATCGTCGTTTAAATTAACGATCAATTAATCGATTAATCGTTAACCATAATGCTGCAAAATGCGTCTGTTGCAGGCACGCAGTCACCGGCATGAGAGGATGTGCAAAAGCCACACACACACAAAACGCTTTCTCGCTTGAATTAAAGGGGTTTTAGTCTGAATAAAATGCTAGTAGCAGGATTCTAAAATGAATACATGTGATTATGATCATTTGATAAATGAGCGCGCCATACGTTTGAGATCATTTTACTTTGTAGACTGTTTCCTATCCGGCATGGAGACCGCTGAACGCGCCTCTTTAAATGGTTTAATGGTGATCTTTGTTGTATTTTAAAACGCAATTGCAATGTTTTCAACTGACACTATGGTATTTAAAATAAAATTATGCCAAATGTGAACCGCTTCCATCGGCGCTGCTGCAGCAAAACACTGTTGCTCACATTAATTTGATCCTGCTGGATTCTGTCCTAGAAAATGTCAGATTTATAATTTTTGCGTTGCGGTAGGCCTATTTGTTTTTAAAAATCCGGCATACAGTGCATTAGATCGTGACAGAGCGTGCGTGCAGACGAGGACGAGCGAGCGCGGGTTTGGCTAGATTTATTTGGAGGTTATTGCTCATGTCTCATTCGGCATAAATCCAAATTTTTCCATATTCGCAATGTATTTGAATGTTATTATTTATAATGTAAACTAGGCTTGTATTTTACACGCATCCGCATATAGACGGAAAAGATCATCCTCTTCATATGAGCAAAAACGTCCTTGGCATAACAGCAGAGTGGACCGGTATACTACGGTCTATTTAAACTGACCTGTGTAACCTTTTAAAATGTTTAGTTGACTATTTTATTTTGATAATGAACAGACTGCGATGTAAGTTTGAATTGCTAGAATATACGTGTGCAGCAGGCTCCGGCACGATTGAAACAGCTGAGACATAAAAAAATTTTTTTTTTTTTTAAATTCCCCCAAAAGTGTTTACTTTCATTTGTGCACACTCACAATAAAAATAAAATAAAGCAAACAAACAGAATGCGTTGTCATCCCTTTTTTTCCCATGAACTTATGGAGTGCAGCCACACTTCTGTTTTAAATCCGTTATCTTAATTAAGTCGGATATATTTCGCATTTTTTAAAAAACAAAAAAAAAACAAATCATGAAAACAAATTGTTATTTTTATTTTGGGCCTATTAGGCTATACATTTTCCTTAAAGCATCCCATTTTGTCCCAGGGCTTGAGAAACTGTGTCCTAGTTAGGTCCATGCAGAAACTTGTGAACGATGGCAGTGACGTGACATTCAGCCAACTAATTTTAACCATACTAGTGAAGTGAAAGTGACGTGACATTCAGCCAAGTATGGTGACCCATACTCAGAATTCGTGCTCTGCATTTAACCCATCCGAAGTGCACACACACAGAGCAGTGAACACACACACACACACTGTGAACACACACCCGGAGCAGTGGGCAGCCATTTTATGCTGCGGCGCCCGGGGAGCAGTTGGGGGTTCGATGCCTTGCTCAAGGGCACCTAGTCATGGTATTGAAGGTATTGTCAGTGTCGGTCACAACGCCTATTAATCGCTGTTTTGAATACAGCAATTATTTATTTACAAATTTTAAGCTCTGATTATGACAAGTGTGGTATAAAAGCTGTTTATTAGAGGAATAATAGAAAATGTTAGATCGCGACAATGCCTCTGTATGCCATTCGAGTCTATAACCTTCATTTACGTGGCTTTGTTCTGGTTTGCCGGTTAGTCACGAATTTCCACAAATTCAATAACATTGAGGCATTGTTTTTCTCTTAATCTTCACAGTCTAACACTTTAATTACCGCTCTGAATATAGTGAGTTAGTCCCCCCGCCGGGCCGCTCCCCCCCCCCCCCCCCTCTCTCGGGTTCATTATCATCGAAGACATTTCAAGCTTCTTAGGTAATTTTACATTTTAGCATCAGCTTGGTAGAAACGGGCTTTGGTAGATAACAGGTGAAAACCGGATCGGATCTGTGGGTAAGTTATAGCTAGCTAACTATCAAACGCAGCTACGGTTGGCCATCGCTAACATTAGCACGTTTATCGAACAGCCTTCGATACATTTCTATGTTATAACTTCCCGAAAAAAAATACGCAAACATATAAAAACAAACTTCTAGCGAAATACTAACAGCATCTTACTTACCAATCCAAAAGAAATGTTGCAAGTTCAGAGTCGAAGCTCATTTCTTTCAAGTCCATCAGTTGTCTCCAGCGATGGAAAGCAGTGCCGATGTTTACTCTGTTTCGGCTCATTTTCTTATCGGATTTGATTTGTGATTCCGAGCGCGGTTGCTTGACATCAGGTTCAAGTACGCCCACAAGCCGTGCGAGTTATTCGTGTATTGCAGGTTGGCTGGTGGTTATGTTGCCCGCATACCGCCTCCCATGGCCGAAACTGGTATTACGACACCTGTCGGGCCGTGGCTAGTAATGCTAATGCTAATTAAGGTTGATATCTCTGCAGCACTATAACTTGACATTTTTTTAATGACATCATCGCCCTTATTTCTTCTCATTCTTTTGATGCGTGTAGGTCATTTTTTGGATATTTTTACCTCAATGTTTGCTTTAGTTGGGCTCTTGACCCTTGATTTCTGTCTTAGTTTTTTCTTTGGCTGTTGTAACCATTTGTTGTAACTCAAAAGCCCAGAGAAAATATCATCAAGTGTTATACACACACACACAACCTCTTAGAAGCTGCTTTTATCCAAAGCAGCTTACAATGCATTCAGGTTATCATTTTTTTTTTATCTAACTTGTATCTAGATGTTGGTTGTTATACTGTATATTGGTGATGAAAATCATTGATTATTGAACAGTTTGGAGTCTAATCTCTGATGAAATAGGTGTTGTGTAATTAGTTTGATTACAGTAAAAGTGATTCTAAGAGCCAGTGGTTCTGTGATAATCAGTTAATATAAAGAACTTTCCAAACAGTTTGGTTTTTTGTGGGGTCACTTAGTCACACACAGACATCAATAATCAGCATATGAACCTCAACAATGGTGACCATAAAAAAAACAAAAAAAAAAAAAACAATGCAGCAGAGCATGCTGGGAGCCATGGATGAGTTTTGTACTACAATAGTGCCCAGCATGCATTGCAGCATGTTTTTTTTTTTTTTTCGTAACCATTGTTGAGGTTCATATTCTGATTATTGATGTCTGTGTATGACTAATTGACACCATAGAAGACCAAACTGTTTGGAAAGTCCTTTATATTAACTGATTATGAAACAACCAATTAATACATTAAAATCTTTCATTGTAATCAACTGAACTAACTATAGAACACCTATTTAGTAAGATTTTGGACTCTGAACAGCTCCATAATTGATGATTATCATCACCAATATGCTGTATAACAACCAATACCTGATCATATTTTCTCTGGGTCTTTGGAGTTATAACAAACATGTTTCAAAAACACATGGTTACAACGTCCAAAAAAAAAATAATCTAAGACAGAAATCAAGGGTCAAGAGCCCAACTAAAGCAAACACTGATCTCTAACATGGTTACTTCAAATGAAACAATAAATCAACATCTAAACCTTAGTTAATTCTCAATAAGATCTTCTGTAGACATCTGACAGAAAGTCAGTCTGGTTATTAATAAGTGGAGATGGTGATGCTGTTTGTTAACAGCAGCTGTTCATCACTAATGCTCAATCAGCACTTAATTAATCACTTGATAACATGATTGCAAAGTTTTAAAACTTACATGGTTTAAGTAAAGGCAATCTGTTTACTCAAACGGTTTGAGTTACTGTGACTTGTCAGGTTTTACAGTGTACAGTTTTTACCTTTTTAAATTTTGCTTAAACATACTTATTAATTTCTCTAACACAGTTTTAATACACCAGGACTTCTCAAAATTGTCAAATTAAAAATATCCTAATATACCATTCCTTCATATCCAACATAAAATAAATACATAACCTAATAATTTACAAATCATAATTACATATCCTATGAATCCAACAATAAGAAATCTTAAAATCTATGATTTTAATGACCACAGTTAGTAAAATAAGTGCCTGGATAAACTTCCATGTTAACATTCATTATAAATACACTGCTGCAAAAACTACCAAAGAGAACAACTCTCTCAAACATGGATAATTTATAACCAATAGTTATACATCAGCTATAACTGTTGTAATAGCTGATAGAAATCATAGGCATTAACAGGGACATTAATCCAGGCACATTAATGGATCAACAAAATCCATGCTTTAAAAAAACAGCCAAATTTTGATGGTAAAATACTGTTTTCCATTAAAACAGTAATATGCCATAAAAACAAATGCATTCTGGGTAATATTTGTAATTTTCGAGAACGTAGGCTACTGCATTATATTGTGAATTAACAGCACTCCAAGTTGACACTCTGAGGCTATTCCAAATCACAACCTATACCCTCCTTCACTATTCCCTACATTAGTTTAATAATACGTCCACTTAAGAGAGTGAATGAAAACAAAAGAAAGAATACAGATACTGCTAAACACCTGCTGTTAACAAGCAGAATCACTGAAGAAAATAGAAACACACAAGAACTACAACTGACTTCAGCCACAGCCTTAGATGAAATCAGCTGAAATAAAAGAAGACATTAAATCTCTCCAGATCTGATTAAACAACTCCACAAACAGCAGCAGCTTCACTCATTACTAACCAGACTGACTTTATTTCTGTCAAACATCTAGAGAAGCTCTTATTGAGAATTTACAGAGGTTTAGATGTTGTTTTGTTGTTTCGTTTGATGTTACCATGATGACGATCAGTGTTTGTTTTAACTGGGCTCTTGACTCTTAACTGGGCTCTTAACATTAGCTTATTTTTGGCTGATGTAACTGTGTGTTTGTAAGACACATTTTTATGGCAAAGAAAGCAAAAAAAAAAAAAAAAAAAAATGTTTTTGTTGATGTTGGTTAGTAATTGATGATAACAACATCATCATCGGGATCAAGTATTTAATATTTGTGATGTGTTACATTTAAATTTACATTTAGACATTTAGCAGACACTTTTATCCAAAGTGACTTACAAATGAGGACAATGGAAGCAATCAAAATCAACAAAAGAGCAATGATATGCAAGTGCTATAATAAGTCTCCGTTAGCTAAATGCAGTGCACATAGCAATGTGTTTTTAAATTATATAATAAATAAAAAGAAAACCGGAAGAATAGGAAAAGAATAGAACAAGCTAGTGTTAGAGGCCTTTTTTGCTTTTATAAATTGTATAATAAATAAAATGAAAACAAAAAGATAGAATACAAAAAGATTAGAGAAGCAAGTGTTAATATTTATTTTTCCAAAGAAAACGAAATTATTTATTTTCATTTTTTATAGCTTGTTAAAATTGCCACTTTTAGGGTATGAGGCTAAACTTGCCGTTTTTGTCTCTCTCTTTAAATGCAAATGAGCTGGTGCTTGTGGAGAAGAGGGCGGAGCTTTAAGAGCTCAAGCTCAGGCAATACAATGCTAGCCTTTGCAAATAAACACTCCACTATAAGTACAAGCCTGTTATCTTTACAGAAAATACACTCAGTTTAAAAGTCAGTCATCTGATTGTACTGTTCATAAAAAATGTACTTTATGAATTACACAGACGGGAGCATGGCATGATAAAAATAACTCATGGTGCCATACAAACTTTATAAGCCTCACTTGTGATTATGAGCTCAACTAATTCCAGTGGTTGACTTCACATTGCTTTCATATGCTATTTTAACTCCCACACTCCTATTTACCATCATTCTGGTAGCACGTGAAGGCAGCGTCAGCGAAAACAGACAGACAATGGTAGCTTTAGCAACATTAACCTTACAGAGTGCCAAGAAGCTCTTTCAGAAAGGCAGTTTGGGAAACTAATGCATACAACTTACTTCTTCTGGAGTTGTAGCTGGATCACAAATAGTTGGCACTGCGGTGTAAAATGATTCGTGCAGACATAAACAAATTTCGGTAGAGTTGAGGGAGCATTTTCTTCGAAAAACAAAATTGATCCACCTCGTCTTCAGTGGCTCAGATTTTTGGAGTAAATGGAGAAAGCTATGTGGATTCATAAATCCAGCTACAGTACATCTAAAACTCTTGGGAGACATTCTCGTTAGTTCAGCACTGGCGGACTGTGTACAACTCGCTGTTAACTTGCTCGGGGAGGTTTTAAGTTATAACGGCAGTGTCTGTCAACTTTTGTGGGCGGGGCTTGTGGCTAATGTGACGTCATATTAGCACCAATGCTGAAAAACAGGTAGTTGGGAGAGACTGCTTATTAAATGGTGATTTAAAAAAAAAGAAGTGGGTGGATTTTTATCATTATAGGGTGGTTGTGTACACACACTGCCAACACACATTTATGTCCAAACATCATGCAAAAGAGAATTTTACATAATAGGTCCCCTTTAAAATGTAATTTATTCCTCTGATTTCAAATTTGAATTTTCAGCATCACTCCAGTCACATGATCCTTCAGAAATCATTCTAATATGCTGATTTGCTGCTCAAAATATTTATTATTATGTTGAAAAAACAGGTTTTCATGTTTCTTTAATGAATAGAAAGTTCAGAAGAACAGCATTTATCTGAAATACAAGTCTTGTAACATTATAAATGTCTTTATCATCACTTTGAACAATTTAAAGCATCATTGCTTAATAAAAGTAATAATTTCTATAAAAAAAATATACTGACTCCAAGCTTTTGGTATAGTATATAATGGTACAAAAGCTTTTTATTTCAGATAAATGCTGATCTTTGGATCTATCTATTCATCAAAGAATCCTGATGCACTCAACTGTTTTAAATATTGATAATAATAATAATAATTCAAATATTTATTGAACAGCAAATCAGCATATTAGAATGGTTTCTGAAGGATCATGTGACACTGAAGACTAAGTGATGTAATGAGTAATGATGCTGAAAATGTATTTTTTTGATCACGTGAATAAATTACATTTAAAATATATTCAAATAGAAAGCAGTAATTTACATAGTACAAATATTTCAAATTTTTACTGTTTTGCTGTACTTTGGATCAAATAAATGCAAGATTGGTAAGCAGAAGAGACTTCTTTAAAAAAACAACAACATTAAAAATGTTACTGTTCAAAAACTTTTTACTGGTAGTATTGAAAGGAGGTGGTTGTTTTCAACAAGGTGGACACAGTTCTGTTTGTAACAATAACATATTGAAAGGAGGTGGTTGTTTTCAACAAGGTGGACACAGTTCTGTTTGTAACAATACATAACAGGTCGCTGGTGAAGAAGTGAAGTGTAAGAAAAAAGGGAGAGACGGAGATATTGGGGGAAATGGAATTGAAGGTACAGTTCAAGAGAGAACCTTTAATTATTTCCCACGGCCCCAGACTAAGGATTTAGACCTTTTATGTGATGGCCATACAAATAATAGGGTTGTCTGTGGTTTCAGAAATTGTTGTGGATGTATAGGTATAGGCTATATACAGAAAAAAAAAAAAGTGGCCAAAATTGCAACTTTTGGCAAAGTAGGGCTCGCTGCAGCCTGCGGTGGACATCCAACCCCGCCCACATCCAAGTGTGACGTCAGAAGTCACGCCCATCCCCGACACAACCCCCGCCCACATCCAAGTGTGACGTAAACGAAAGCCACGCCCGATATCAAATACGTCTCCTCATGTGATTTCCCCATCCCCGTACCTGGAAACCCGGAAGTATGTTGAAGCAATTTATGGAAGTTAATGGGATCTAAATAAAATAATATTGTCCTTCGTTTTACTAATACACGTTTTCTTATTTTGTAAAGGATGTCTAGGCTAAAATGGCACAACTTAAATCTAATATATATTTAATATGTCTAATATACGGAGCTGATTTCGTCATCATAACAGCTCCTAAAACGCTTATGTTGATTAAAGTATGCTAATTGTCAATTAAAACTTTTAAACCTTACCTTTCATTTATGTAATGAGATAAATTCACATTTATTAAAAAACGATTTTGACCTACCCAAGGCAAAATGAAATACATCAAATTTAAAGGGGACAATTAGATTTTGGAATTGTAAAAGTATGCAAAATTATTGTAAAAGTTGGTATTGTATAATTGTCATTTAATTTTCTAAAGATTTATTCCACTTATCATAAAGTGTTAACATTTGAATGATAGAATCAACAGTTCTCCATATGCACTAGGCTACACATACTTAGGCTGAAATAAAGATTGCATTGATAGATTATATAAGTAACATGACATTGACCTTCAGGCCTTGTTCATAACAACTTGATATGAAACATGTCCAGGTCCTCCACATACTTAAAGATGAATGAAAAAAGGCATCCATTGTTTCATTGGGGGTATTTTTATATTTATTATTTTACAAAAATAATTACATGTACAATTTTACAAAAAAAAAATAATTATAATATTAATAATATACACCACCAGTTTTTGAACAGTAAGATTTTTATTATTTTTAAAGTCTCTTCTGCTCACCAAGCCAGCATTTATTTGATCCAAAACACAGCAAAAACAGTAATGTGAAATATTTTTAACAATTTAAAAGAACTGCTTTCTATTTGAATGTATTTTAAAATGCAGTTTATTCCTGTGATCAAAGCTGAATTTTCTTCATCATTACTCCAGTCTTCAGTGTATTAACATAATAATAATAAAATGTTTTTTGAGCATCAAATCAGCATATTAGAATGATTTCTGAAGGATCATGTGACTGGAGTAAGTCACCTTTTAAATCACAGGAATAAATTTCATTTTAATAGAAATAGAGAAAATTGGTTATTTTTAAATAGCAAAATATATTACAAAAGCAAAATATTATACAAATTTTTAAAATTGGACTGTTTTTGCTGTACTTCAGATTAAATAAATGCAGGCTTTGATGAGCAGAAGAGATTTCTTTAAAAAACATAAAAAAAATCTCACTGTTCAAAAACTTTTGACTGGTTGTGTTAAACAAAAGGTATGCTCCAAATATTATAAAGTCTGAGCAGCTGAATGAGCAGCTGAATGATCAGATAAAACAGTTCTTGACATGCAGTAATCACACATACATACATAGACTACACAGAGAGATTCCTTGCTTCAATATATCCTCCGATTCTCCCTCCAGGTAGTCTTTGATGGCATTCTGTTGATTTTTACTGTCCATACTGGAGAACGGCAGGCCCTGTCACCTCCCCACAGAATAACCCACGGTGACTCTGTACCACGCTGGACCAATGTCCCCCTTACAAACTTCCACTTTATGTCCTCTTGGCGTTCCTGTTAAAAATAGAGAATACATACGTGTTGGGGGGATATGTGTCCACTAAAAATTATTTACCTCATCATTCTACATAAACATATTTATGATTTTTAAACTACAAAAATCAATCAGTATCTAAAGAAATGCTCTCACCATACCTCCGTGCACCACTGCATGGCTTATGTGGTCCTTCGAGTGAATTGTAACAAGTAATTTTCTTTACTGGTGAAACTGCAGCAGGGACCCTTTCACCCGGGAGAACTGCCCTGCATCAGGCTTGGACTGAAAATGTGTAGAATGCTGTAAAAACATGACAAACAAACATTATGTGATCTTTTCGTTAATATAGAAGATACAAAGATAATTTGTGACATACAAAGAGATTATCCAGCAAGACATTGTGAAATGATGCGGTTGCCCAACCAAGTTATGAGCATGGGTACTGTGATCAGAGTATATCATTAAAGATGTCGTGTGTGGTGTGTGTGTGTGTGTGTGTGTCTGTGTGTGTGTGTGTCCTGTGTGTGTGTGTTGTGTGTGTGTGGGTGTGTGTGTGTGTGTGTGTGTGTGTGTGTGTGTGGTGTGTGTGTGTGTGTGTGTTGTGTGTGTGTGTGTGTGTGTGTGGTTGTGTGTGTGTTGTTTTGTGTTGATGTGTGTGTGTGTGTGTGTGTGTGTGTGTGTGTGTGTGTGTGTGTGTAATAGTGATTATTCTCTGATTTTGCGTGTGTGTGTGTGTGTGTGGTGTGTGTGTGTGTGTGTGGTGTGGTGGGGCAGGTAAGTACATATGTGTGAGAGGGATGAAGTGTTGGGTGTCTGAGTGGGTGAGATGAGTGTTATGTGTGGGGAGAAGGGTATAAAAAAATATTGCACATTGATTCATAATTGATTTTATGTTGTAAGACTTGTGCCTTCTATCTATCTATCTATCTATCTATCTATCTATCTATCATCTATCTACACATGTATGTTATGTATATATGTATGTATTTGTGTGTGTGTGTGTGTTGTGTGTGTGTACGCATGCATGCCACGAAACATACATACATATATACATACATGTGTGGATAGATAGACCCCTCCAACATAAAAACACTCATCCACCCCCCACCCCCAAACAAACCACACACACACACACACACACACACACACACACACACACACACACACATATATATATATATATATATAATAATATATATACATAACGTATATTTTTTGCTAGCAATAACGTGCCTGTGTGATAGTTTGAAATTAAAAGTACTTACTGTTGTTTTATGCACATGCACACAAATGGCGCACACGTTCTTAAAGTTGTCAACGTTTGGTAAAGACCAAAGATATATTTTTTTTTTTTAACTTACCGACACGGCAAACAACAGCTTCTTTTTTAGCGGTTGGGAAACAATACAAATTATCTTCTTATCGATGCTTCTTCCTGTTTCAAAATGAATGAGAATGTGACGTATTTTGATATGGGCGTGGTCTGTGCACGTCACACTTGGATGTGGGCCGGTTGGATGCATAGGTTGGATGTCACCGCAGCTTGCAGCCGAGACGCTCCTCACTTTTGGGTGTACAAAACAGCTTGTCACTGGCACAGTACAAAGATGTTCCTTTTAAGAGTAACTGCTCCCGGGAGGCGGCTGTTGACCCCAAAAGGTTACACGTTTTGGCACCCCGGTGTTTCTGGGTGGCCTGGCAATTTTAGGTGTGAAATTTCCCCGTCCAGCCCTGGGATTAGATGCATTATTAATCCAAATTACCGTCAGTTGATGATTTGAATGATTAAAATGTCTAAAACGTATAGGGGAGAGTGGGGCAAGATTAACCATTTTTTACTTATTATGGTTTCTCAAGATAAGGGAAAATGACGCAGAAGTACAATGAAGTCTCTATCCTATCCAATTTCCTATCCGAATGAAATATCATGTTAAATGTATCAGAATGGATCTAATCGACACAAGGGTTCTAAAAATATGGCTCTCGTAATAAAAAAGTGTTCCCATGCCTCAGTTTGCCATGGGTTTGGGGTAAGTTGACCCGAGTTGAGTGAGGTGGGTAAGATGAGATGCACCATCTGGTGTAAAATGAACCTTCGTTATGAACCAAATCTGTGATTGCAAACTTTACCTTATCACAGTTGGCAGAAATTATGGGTGGTTTCCACAATAATTGGTCACCATGAACGTACAAAAAATGTACAGGTGCCAAGAACAGGGGGTTGTAAATCGGGGATGGTTTCGTTCACCGATATGATATGATAGTCGTACTCATGCCCAGCGTACGATATTTTTCCGATACCTCAAAAAATTCTAAACGATCCGATTACAGATTCGATTTTCGATACAGGAGTATATCGATCGATATATCCATATTTTGATATTTTATATCTTTTAAACAACCATTACATTTTTATAACTCACAAATGCAAACCAAATATATAAACAAGAACATTTGTCT
>NC_056583.1:15826756-15838176 GCF_018340385.1 Cyprinus carpio
GGCGACGTGGAGTCCTACACACATACATGCATTTTACATTTACATTTAGTGATTTAGCAGATGCATACATATATGCAGAGAGAGATGTCCTAAAGAGTCAGTGTTTCTCGTGTGTACACTGCATTTGTATTTATTCATTAACATTACAGGATGACTAATAGTATTATTTTCAGTTTACCTATAAAGATGTCAAATATATACCACATAAAATATTTGAATTTTTACATCCTTCTTAACCAGTGTTGTTATTATAATTAACTAAGACTAAAACAAAAAATAGTTTTGCTACTTATAATAAAATAAACATTAAATGAAAATAAAATGTATAAAAACTTGAATTTACATTTTAAAGGCATCATTTATAAATTTTTGTTTAGTTTTAACTTAATGTACTAAAAAAATTAATTAAAAAAACCCTGTATAGACATTAAAATAATAATAATAATAAAAAAATGAAAAAAAAAAAAAAAAAAAACCTTTAACATTAAAATTAACAGAAAATATTAAAATGAATGCAAACCTAAAATACTTATTTAATAAAAACTAATTCAAACTATTAATAAAAACTATAGTAGTATATCAATGATAAAATAACATTGAGTTTAAGAGTTCATTATTTAATAACTAAATCACTCACTTAATTCCAATTTCAACTTAATTTTTTTTTTTAAATTTTCACAAAAAAAATAACCCAGCATTTTTCAAAAATGTAGTCCTGAACAAACAATTTAAAACATTTTATCAGTTTTTAATGCACTTTATTTCTTTCTTAACAAACCTTTCAATATCTATAATTCATGTTTAGTGACTTCAGAGACTGTTATAATATTGTTTTTAAATCTGCTCTGTTTAATAACTGATATAAGCACCTGTTCATTGGTGTAATACTTCCTTATTTACAGTATCACTAAATAACCTAAATATTGAATGATTTACAGGGCTAGAATTAGTGCAATTCATGGCCTTTAATGTCTGGGTAGAGCCAGTAGGAGGCAGTAGAGCTTCAGATGTTGATCAGAAATCACAGAAAGTTAAACTCAGTTTGTGTGTTGATTTCAGTTTGCAAAGACTTCTTTATTTTGTCATTATATTACTAGATTAACCACAGGTTTTATTTTGATTGGTTTTGCTTTGATTCACATAGTCTGTTGATGTAGATTTGTCTGTGTTCCCAGGTGCTGCACGGCGGAGGCCTTCAGAAGAAGATTCTCGCGAGGAAGAGAAGAGAGGAGGAGGAAGGAGGAGAAGAGGAAAGAGATCCGGAAAGGGCGGCGGATCTCTTCCGGCTCTTGCGCAGCGAGTTATAGATCTGATGACTGAAGATCAGCCGTTTACACTCAATCAGTGGAGGCCTGCTGAATCTGCGAACTGTCGTCAATGTTTACAGGTTCAGATTCACAACACTTGAATCTGTTTCTGCTTAACTCTGTCTGATTCAGGAGTGCTGGTGATGTGTGTGTATGTTTAGTGCTTGTATTGTGTTGGGGAGGAAGCAGGGGTGGTGGGAGGGAGTCAGTGTGTGGGCAGAGGCTGGCTATAGGATTTTCTGTTGAGTGGGTGGAGTCAGATTAATGGGAGGCGTTAGCTTGGTGGTGGGGCATGGTCTGGGTGGGGTAGGGATTAGGAAAGTAGGTGTGTGGTCAAAAGTTGGTCTGAAAGCATAAGATTAAGGTATTTTGGTGCCTTGATATTTGATGGCTAACACACTTTATAGAATTTTGATAAAAATGAAATCAAAAAATTGAAGAGATCCCACATATGAAATTCAGTTGTTTTAGATTCAATATAAATGATTTGCCAAGGAGGTACCTTATAAATCCATCCAAAAGAGTATAGGGAATCCATCATCCTCCTGCTCACCCCAGAAACTGCTCGACCTCAAAAATTGTATATTGTCAGTGTGTGTGTGCGTCGAGAAGGATGGCATTGATGATCTGACCTGAGATCACAGCTGCACAGCTATGAGAGAAATAATCTGAATCAAACTGATATCAGTATGAATCGTTTCTGATTGAAGTGAGGCGATCATCTAAGAAGTGGCTTTCAGTCTGAGGCAGCTTTCATAGAGGCTTTATCAGTCTGTTCATGGGTTCTTGCAGTCTGTACAGCATCAGTGGGAGGTGTGTGACAGAATGAATAAAGTCTATTTAACAGACTCTAGTAGTGGTAAAGCTGCATATGTTGAATGCTTTGTGAGGTTATCATGTTTCTCGTGGTCTGCATTAATTGCTTTCAGGTTATCGTTTTTTTCGGTTCATTATCCCCACGCTTGAAAAAATATTATAGTAATTTATAGTAAATCGATGAGTGTTTTTTAACCAGACTATAGTGAAGTACTTGAATTAATTGGTTGTGGTAATTCTATAGTTTCTGTGGTAATATAGCAACTATAGTAACATAAACAAATTACTTTACCCAATACTGAATAAGGTTATATTTTATATTATACTACAATACACTACAGTTCACTGTAGTAAAAAAAATAATACTATGTATTTATTACAGTTTTTTGGGTTCTTATAGTTAGTACTACAGTATGCTGTAGATTTTTTAAAAAAGTGTTTAAACCTATAATATATACAGTATAATACACTTTATAGTATGGTTGAAAACACTGCCGTTTTATAAAATTAATACAGTTTTTTTTCATTTCATTCTCAGCTGCAACCAAGAACATTTAGAATAATTAACTGACATTTGAGGAAAGTGAGCATGCGGGGAATAAAACAGGGAAAATCACCGTCAAAAGGGGTGGGGGCGAAACAAAAGTGAAACTGCAAGAACGAACGAACGTTTAGCAGCAGCTCGGATCCTCCGGGTGAGTCTATATTCTTGCCAGATGGATTTCAGGCGAATATGTTGACTATAAGCCATTACAAATACATATTAAGATTACTTTCCTAATGTGAATCGCACTTGTTTTTTGTTTTTTTTGGGAAGCATTTTCATCAACCAGGGGGCGGACCGAACCACCGACTGGTAGACCGCATCCGTCAGTTTTTAAAGAGCTGTATTAAAATTCTATTTCAATTAATCATAAAATGGCTTTGATGTGTCACTGACATTAAAAATCATGTTCATTTCAAATGCTTATATCACTGACAGCGAGTCGGCCAGGATATTGTCTTTTAAAAAGTGGACTTGCAAGCCCTCACTGATGTTGATGTTGTCATTTTTTGTTTTGCTGGCGCCTCCTCCACCTATCTACCAATCACAAGTCAGTGTTTGGGATCCGTTTCCCAAACTTTGCTGTAACCTCCCCCTAACTCAGTCGAAAAAAATTTTAATTTTACAAAATCAAAGACCTTATAATTCAAAATTTTGGTGACAAAGTCGAAATAAAACCAGAATTTGTATTTGGAGATGCTTTTTTGAAAGATGGAGCGGCTGAAAAGCGGAGAAGAAAATTGAACACAGGCGCCAAGCGTTGCTAATTTTCTCCTGGACAGGTAAGATTCTATTTTGGTCGGTTTGATGTCAATGGATTTCATATTCATGACAGTCGAAAAAGTTATGATGTTTTTAAAAGAAAGCGGCTAAGGGGGATGTAAAAAGCGTGCTTGAATTTTTCTCTGTCATTATGCTGGGCGGCTGAGAGAAAACAAATTCGGCCCATTAGGGAAATTTGGCAATTACATACCCTAGCTAACGGAGTTTGTCTTAGTGCGAGAAAAATTTCTTGTTTATATGTAGCACGGACACTTTCGATTATACGTACATGCGAGCATACATTATACTTCAATCAGGCATAATCTTCCACGATTATCTGTCACATCACGAGCATATCTTTCGATTTCTGTCACATCGACCCATAAATCTTCGATTTACTGTAAATTGACCCCATCTTCTGATTATACTGTCACCCCGACATAAATTTTTTACGATTTCTGTCACATCGGCATACATTTTTCTGATTATACTGTCACATACGAGCATACATCTTTACGATTATACTGTCACATACGAGCATAAATCTTTACGATTATATTTAACTAATGACAATTAGTACATTTTTTAAATACATAAATACTTATCAAAATATCTCTCATGAAGCATAAACATAATTAACAGAAAAAAAAACTTACTGTGTACGTCTGGAAGCTCATTGAAGCAGCCTACGTTTCTGCTTTGAATCCTGCGAAACAATCTGGCAACCTCAGGTCGGTGGGTGGGTGGGGGAGGGGGGTACACCGCTCTACAGTATTTTTATAGTGATTGAGTACCACTTTAGGCCACAATCTACATACGGCTCTTCAAATCCTAAAATTCAGATGGGTGTGATTTTTGCCTTAGCCAATCTTTCATATGATGGATTGAAGGTGTAGGCTATCATAACCCTACGCATTTCTTTCCTGTTGCTCCAAAGTAGCCTTTCAGTTTCAGTGGATGAAATCAAACTGAATCCGCAAATGTATTTTAATGTAAAATGTAAAAATGATTTCTTTCTTTTTAATCCTGCAAATCGGATTGCTTCAGCAAAAATTTGAATTATATAATAGCAATGAGAATACAGACCAAACCTAACCTAAATACAAATTTCAGGCATTTTGCAAACCCGTTTGACCGAATAAACCAATAGTGATTAATGCGCGAATCTGACATTTAGTTTGGAAATATATTTATTATCTGGGAAATTCACTTTGCACCCTTTTCCTAAATGCGGATGTCTCGCCCGATCAAACTGAACGATGCTTTTCCTCTCAGCTACTCAAATTAACATTTTTACGATCGATATAACGTGAAACGTATGAAATGGTTTAAAAGCACATGACATATAACATTGTCGCTTTTCAGTGTCACAGTGACCGATGTTTCTGCAGTCACTCACGTCACAATTTAACGAGTGGGTGACTTATTTTATCTCGGTGACTTGCACAATAGTAGGCTATCCAGCTGCAGCAGTTTCAGAACCGCAGCCTCAGAACCGGGAGGGAGGGGCGGGGCTTTTTTATAAACATTAATCTTGTGTATTTAGTTGTAAGTAATTTGCTTTTATTACACACACGATACGTCATAATTTATGTACATTATGTATGCATTTTATAATGATATATTAAGCATTTTATAAACATTAATCTTGTGTATTTAGTTGTAGTCCTATACAGTTGTTGTTTTCATTGTATTATGTGAGTTATTTCCTGTTTGTGATATTAAAAATAATGTTTGAAACTTTTGGGCATTTTATATGAAATATACTTTAATCACAAGATTCAAAATAAATGTTTACTCTAAAGTCAAGAACATGTGCATCATACATTTTTCTATATGAAATCTAAAAACATTTCAATAAAACAACACACACACACACACACACACACACACACACACACACACACACACACACACACAAACAGCATTCATTTTGTAAACGTAACAATCAAAATGTAAACAATAATTAAATTGAATTTATAAAATTACCAATTCACTTTTTAAGCCCATTTTGTCCCGACAATCCTTGCATTAAAAATTTACAAAATGAACAATTCACTAAGCATGAATAACAAATTACATTTACATTTAATCAAAAATCAAAATCTACAATTAAACATACATCAAATCATTCAACACACTACAAAATAGGAGAACAGGAGAACGATAGAAGCAATCAGGACCATCAGACCACTGGATCAGTTGCAGAGGCTTCTTGATAGTACATGCGGGAAGGACCGCCAAGAGACATTACAAACAAATGAACAATTCACTCTTAGGCCCATTTTGTTATGACAATCCTAGAAAAATAACTCCCTGGACACAAGATGAAACATGAAGGGCAACTCTCTGGAAGCTTCTGATTGTTCCAGGAGATTGTTGAGGGCTCTTTTCCTTGTCCTCTTTCCTTCATTATAAGGAGCGAGGGAGGCTCTTCCACTGGCCCTCAGAGCAGATGTCTGTTGTACTGGAGCCATTTCACAACTTCTGTCTGATTACTGGGATCTCCTTCATTACAGAATACTCCAGGAAAATGCAACTTTAATATTTCTACATATATATATATATATATATATATATATATAATGTATATATACAGGTCCTTCTCAAAAAAAATTAGCATATTGTGAAAAGTTCATTATTTTCCATAATGTAATGATAAAAATTCAACTTTCATATATTTTAGATTCATTGCACACCAACTGAAAATATTTCAGGTCTTTTATTGTTTTTAATACTGATGATTTTGGCATACAGCTCATGAAAACCCAAAATTCCTATCTCAAAAAATTAGCATATCATGAAAAGGTTCTCTAAACGAGCTATTAACCTAATCATCTGAATCAACTAATTAACTCTAAACACCTGCAAAAGATTCCTGAGGCTTTTAAAACTCCCAGCCCGGTTCATTACTCAAAACCGCAATCATGGGTAAGACTGCCGACCTGACTGACTGTTGTCCAGAAGGCCATCATTGACACCCTCAAGCGAGAGGATAAGACACAGAAAAGAAATTTCTGAGCGAATAGGCTGTTCCCAGAGTGCTGTATCAAGGCACCTCAGTGGGAAGTCTGTGGGAAGGAAAAAAGTGTGGCAAAAAAACGCTGCTGCTTGAGAAGAGGTGACGGACCCTGAGGAAGATTGTGGAGAAGGACCGATTCCAGACCTTGGGGACCTGCGGAAGCAGTGGACTGAGTCTGGAGTAGAAACATCCAGAGCCACCGTGCACAGGCGTGTGCTTTTGAACCAGAAACAGCGGCAGAAGCGCCTGACCTGGGCTACAGAGGAGCAGCACTGGACTGTTGCTCAGTGGTCCAAAGTACTTTTTCGGATGAAAGCAAATTTTTGCATGTCATTCCGGAAATCAAGGTGCCAGAGTCTGGAGGAAGACTGGGGAGAAGGAAATGCCAAAATGCCTGAAGTCCAGTGTCAAGTACCCACAGTCAGTGATGGTCTGGGGTGCCATGTCAGCTGCTGGTGTTGGTCCACTGTGTTTTTATCAAGGGCAGGGTCAATGCAGCTAGCTATCAGGAGATTTTGGAGCACTTCATGCTTCCATCTGCTGAAAAGCTTTATGGAGATGAAGATTTCGTTTTTCAGCACGACCTGGCACCTGCTCACAGTGCCAAAACCACTGGTAAATGGTATTACTGACCATGGTATTACTGTGCTCAATTGGCCTGCCAACTCTCCTGACCTGAACCCCATAGAGAATCTGTGGGATATTGTGAAGAGAAAGTTGAGAGACGCAAGACCCAACACTCTGGATGAGCTTAAGGCCGCTATCGAAGCATCCTGGGCCTCCATAACACCTCAGCAGTGCCACAGGCTGAGTTGCCTCCATGCCACGCCGCATTGAAGCAGTCATTTCTGCAAAAGGATTCCCGACCAAGTATTGAGTGCATAACTGAACATAATTATTTGAAGGTTGACTTTTTTTGTATTAAAAACACTTGGTCGGATGAAATATGCTAATTTTTTGAGATAGGAATTTTGGGTTTTCATGAGCTGTATGCCAAAATCATCAGTATTAAAACAATAAAGACCTGAAATATTTCAGTTGGTGTGCAATGAATCTAAAATATATGAAAGTTTAATTTTTATCATTACATTATGGAAAATAATGAACTTTTTTGTATATACATTGACATTAAGTGGTTTATATACTTAGAAATATCATCAAAAAGTTGATTTATTTCACTCAATTCCATTCAAAAGTGAAACTTGTATATTATATTCATTCATTACACACAGACTGATATATATTTCAAATGTTTATTTCTTTTAATCTTGGATTATTATAACTGACAACTAAGGAAAATCCCAAATTCAGTATTCAGAAAACTAAGAATATTACTTCTAAGACCAATACAAAGAAAGGATTTTAGAAATCTTGGCCAACTGAAAAGTATGAACATGAGTATGAGGCATGTACAGCACTCAATACTTAGTTGGGGCTCCTTTTGCCTTTACTGCAGCAATGCGGGCGCAGCATGGGAGTCGATCAGTCTGTGGCACTGCTCAGGAAAGGTGAGAGCCCAGGTTGCTCTGATAGTGGCCTTCAGCTCTTCTGCATTCTTGGGTCTGGCAGATCGCATCTTCCTCTTCACAATACCCCATAGATTTTCTCTGGGGTTAGTTGAGGTCAAGCGAGGTTTGCTGGCCAATTAAGAACAGGGATACAATGGTCCTTAAACCAGGTACTGGTAGCTTTGGCACTGTTGTGCAGGTGCCAAGTCCTGTTGGAGAAAATGAAATCTGCATCTCCATAAAAGTTGTTCAGCAACAGGGAAGCATGAAGTGCTCTAAACTTCCTGGTTTACGGCCGCGGCTAGACCTTGGACCTCTGAGAAACACAGTGGACCAACACCAGCGGATGACATGGCACCCCAAACCATCACTGACTGTGGAAACTTTACACTGACCTCAAGCAACGGGATTGTGTGCCTCTCCTCTCTCTCCTCTCCAGACTCTGGGACCCTGATTTCCAAAGGAAATGCAAAATTTACTTTCATCAAAGAACATAAGTCCTTGGACCACTCAGCAGCAGTCAGTCCTTTTGGAAGCTTAGATGCTTGACACTGTTTGTTGTTCAAGAGTGGCTTGGACACAAGGAATGCGACAGCTGAAACCCATGTCTTGCATACGTCTGTGCGTAGTAGTGGTTCTGGAAGCACTGACTCCAGCTGCAGTCCACTCTTTGGTGAATCTCCCCACATTTTTGAATGGGTTTTATTTCACAATCCTCTCCAGGGTTGCGGTTATCCCTATTGCTTGTACACTTTTTTCTACCACATCTTTTCCCTTCCCTTTCTCGCCTCTCTATTAATGTGCTTGGGTCACATAGCTCTGTGAACAGCCAGCCTCTTTTGCAATGACCTTTGTGTTCCTGCCCTCCTTGTGCAAGGTGGTGCAATGGTCGTTTTTTGGACAACTGTCAAGTCAGCAGTCTTCCCCATGATTGTGTAGCCTACAGAACTAGACTGAGAGACTATTTAAAGGCCTTGCAGGTGCTTTGAGTTAATTAGCTGATTACAGTGTGGACCAGGTGTCTTCAATATTGAACCTTTTCACAATATTTTTAATTTTATGAGATACTGAATTTGGGATTTTCTTTAGTTGTCAGTTATAATCATCAAAATTAAAAAGAAATAAACATTTGAAATATATCAGTCTGTGTGTGTAATGAATGTGAATATAATATACAAGTTTCACTTTTTGAATGGAATTAGTGAAATAAATCAACTTTTACGATGATATTCTCCCCTAATTATATGACCAGCACCTGTATTATACAGTACCCCTCATAAGTATTGGAACAGTAAAGACAAAATTGCTTTCTCTGCTGTGGAATCAACCAAGACATTTTATAAATATGATTAAAAGATGAATATGAGACAAAACTACAAAATGTCATATTTTGTATTATTAGGTCTTTGAGACACATACATGTTTTACTCAAATAAAAGGACAGCACTTTTTAGAGTTCATCCCTCTATTTGATGTGAGTATAAGTATTGGAACAGTTGAATTTAAAGCAGATTAGATTAAAAGCTAATATTTAGTTGCAGATCACTTCTGCATGCAATCAGAGCAGTGAGTCTGCAACCCATAGACATCACCAGACTCTTGGTCTTATGCTTTGAAATGCTTTTCCCCAGACTTTAACGTTAGCCAGTTCCAACTGTTGCTTGTTTTGGGGGAGTTTCTGTCTTCAGTCTCCTCTTCAGCTGGTGAAATTAATGTTCAATCAGATTTAAATCTGATATTGATTTGGGCAAAATCTAATATCTTTATATTTTTTGCCCTGATAAAGCCCTTGACTGAACTGGCCTAAGGGGTGCTTTTGGGTCATTGTTCTGATCCAATATGAAGTGCTTTCTAATGAGTTTGGTGGCATTTTAATTGAATATTGGTAGAGCCAGCATGATTTTGTACCCTTCCAAATTCATACTGCTACTGCGCATCATACATTAAGTCATCATTAAAAGGAAAAGGTCCTGTTCTAGAGACGATACATGCATGCCCATGCCACTTACACCACCTCCACCAAGCTTTACAGATGAGGTTGTATGCTTCCTTTTTTTCCACACTTTTGCTTCTCCAATCACTTAGATAAACGGTTAATCTTTGTATCATGGGTCCATCAACTCAGTTCCAAAATCTCTACTGGCTCACATTTGTGAAAAATTGCCTTTCTATTTTTTTGATGCTGATCAGAGATTGCATCTTGCTGAGTACTGTAGCTTCTGTAATTCTGTGTCAAATTCTCCTATGGACTGTAGATTGCATCACCCCAGCTTTCTTGGAGGTTGTTTGTGATTTTACAGACATATATTTTTAGTGTTATTTTCACAGCTTTATGATTTGTCTGTCATCAACTACTGTTGTTTTTTCTCAGCCCATCAGGTAGGCCGTTGCTTTCTTCTTGATGTCAAGCGGTAGTTTCCAAACTCTTGATTTCTCCATGCCCTTTGTTTTTTCCTTTAGTTCTACCTGACTTCCCTCTTTTCTTTTAGCATCCAAATTGTTTGCTTTTTCTTTCAGAGTCGGCTTCCTCGCTCTTCATCCTGTTTTGTGGGTATCATCATCGAATGCAAGACTCAGAATGCAGAAGCAATGGATATAACTGATATGACATATTCCCCTGCTTATAATATCTGAAGAATTAATGCAACAGGACACAGCTGAACACTTAGAAAGACCTGTGAGGCAACTGTTCTAATACTCTATGCTCACATCAGATAGGGACATGAAATTTTCTAAGAGTGCTGATCTTTCTTAGCTGGTAAAACATCTTTTGTGTTGAATCACCCAATAATAAAATGACAAATAGATAGATAGATAGATATAGATAGATAGATAGATATGATAGTTTTGAAACATACCTACAAGCTTAGCCTGTTATCCACTTGGAAGGGCCTCTTTGTAGGGCTCTCTGCACTGTAATATATATGTATGTTGGTTATTTTTCAAATTGGTAAGAAGTGGGTGCAATGTAATGGTGGGCTGGAGGAAATGTGCAGCAATACCTTTCAGAGAAAATTTCAAAGTTCTCCAGAAGAATAAGAGTCCACCATCTCCATTATGATTGGAATGTCACACTGGAAGACAGACATAGAGAAATCTTTAAATATCAACTGTTAGCAAGATCATAAAGGTCAATTACTTTAACTGATAACTACTTTCAGATGTAAAATCAAAGGGTGCTCCCAAGACAAGATGTACTGGAAAACAACAAAAAATAAGAGTATTCTCCCTGTAAATAGCACCAAAAAAAAAAAAAAAAAAAAAAAAAAAAAAACCTTTCTTGGTCCTTATTTAAAAACTAAGTAATCACACCAATAATTGGTTGGGAAAAATGTATAGTATAGCCTAAAATTAAATAAATAAGTACACAGGTAAACTATTATGCAATAATAATTTGTGAGTACATATATTAAACAAACAACTCAAGATATTCATACCTCCACAGACAACTGCCTTATTGA
>NC_056583.1:15839176-15862794 GCF_018340385.1 Cyprinus carpio
ATAAAGAATCTTTGGATTTGAGACTTTAGCTTTCAATTTTAAAGATCTTCTTTATGCCCCGAGGGGCTTTAACACTCCAAAGAGAAAAGAAAAATTTAAATCGCATCATATGACCCCTTTAAGAAACAACTACACCTATAGCCCTACCCATTTTTGAAAAAAAAAAAAAAACAACGACATCACAAAACCAGTAGCATTTTTTTTAAAATTCGGGAAATAAGGAAAATAAGTAAACTATAAGGGTTCAACATTAAAACACTTAAAAATGGAGAAGTAATGGTGATGCACGCTAGTTTGCATTCTGGTAAGGGTTTTGTTTGGACGCCATTTTTAGTTGTGAAAAATGTTGTCATTGTACACTCATCCCAATAATAAAAATATTACATATTAAACCCACTGCCTATCACTCAACCCAGTAATCTACATATTTCATTTCATAAAAAGAACAATGTGGTCAATAGACAAAAGCATAGCTACAAACTGTGCCAAAGGAAATTCAGAATGCAGCTGAAATTTTTTAATAATTTTTTTTAAAAAAGTTTTTAAACTATTCACAAACATTAAATTTGCACATAAGGCATTTTACATCACTTTTTAAAATTTTTTTCAGGGAAATGGGAACTTTTAATGTAAAAGTAAATTCAAGAATCTCTAACAGAAAAGTAAAAATAGAGAATTCAGTGCAGATATTAATGAAAATGCTTCTCTCTAGAGTATCTAGTACTTGAAATGCTGATTGGCAATTACAACCATGATACTTTTTAGTAAGTTTTTCTGTTCTTCTATTCTTTCAAAACCCTTTGAGTTCTTTCAGCTTTATCATTGTTTATTACCTGCTTTAAAGGTGCAAAACTATTTGTTGTTTAAATTGGAATCAAATCACAAAATTTAAAAGTTGATAGACTTTCATCATAGTTCTATAACTGAGCTTGTGGTTATTCTGTCAAAGAAACCACTGTATTGATGAAATAATAAAATCAGAGCAGCGGCATTTTTGGGCCGGCATGTTTTAATTATTTCCCTATTTTGGGGTTTAACAAAAAAATAACATATGCCTAAATAAAAACAGTACCATTATATAGCTTAATGTGTTTAATAAAAACCTGGGGCTCAAAATAGGGTGTTAATTGAACCAATAGTCTCCCAACGGTACGTGATTCGAAAACCTTAGAAAGACGCTGACACTTAAGCTCTCACAGGGTCACGGGCCCTGGAACGAAGTTTGGTACCTCACTGACACGACACGTCCCATACCCACGTCCCCACTCATTAGGCAATGTTATTTATATTAGTCGCATGCCTAAGATGTAGTGTTTTTACGGGGGGGTATGGTGTTAATAAGTCTACTATTAAAATAATGACATTAAATGTCTTTTAAACTGAATGAAAAAAAACCCCTTTGCGGCTCACCACTGCCCAAGAATACCCACAAAAATTTTTTTTTGGGTTAAAAGTAAAACCCTTGTAATGCTACCCTTTGTTGTCACCCCAGTCACATTGCGAAAAAATATTTTTCAAACAATTAAGTTTTTCTGAATGTAAAACATTTTTTCTTGAAACCATCACTTATTTTCTCAAAATTTTAACAAACCCAAATACTCCAAAACCATTTCACTTGGTCAAAATCAAGGGTGCTTCAACACACACACGACCATAAAAAACACTACAGAGATTCATTAGACACTCAGAAAATGTGAACACAGCATCCAGAAAAAAAAGTATATTGTATTGCCCTAAACAATTTTGGCAATTGTGATAAAAAAAAATTTTAAATTCAACAAAGTAAGGTGAATATATTGTCTAGGCCTACTGTATGTACTGCAAGATATATTGTGCTGAATATTGAATAGTACTGAAGGTTGTATATACAGCACTTGGAAAAGCAAAAACTGCGGGTTCAACTGCAAATGCCAAAAGTTCAACTCAACCAAAAAATAGCATGTTACAGTACACTCAAATACGGGTAGTTTTTCAGGGGAATCAGGGCAAAAAATTTAATTCTGTCTCACATCATGTTTTTGGGTGTTTGGGAGTCCGCATGAGGACTTTGTCCACGTAAAAATGTTGCTTTTATGCTAGACAGAAAAAAAAACCCTGGTCTGAGAGATCCGCTGATAACACTCTCTAAACTTTATCTTTCTCTCCTCACCCTCCCTTCTTACTATACTCTTCCCCCCTCTCCTTCTCAAAATTTTTTCCATCTTTTTTTCCCGTATAAACTCATTCAGTCACCTGTGTCACTTGCCTGTGCACTCTGAACTGCATCATATTTTGTACAGTTGGTTTGATCAATCATTAAAAACAAGTGTGAACAATTTTGAATCGTTGTTTAAAGATACACGTTCTTTAGTTGTGTTTAACTTTTGCCCCCCTTGGGGTTTAGCATTTTGCGCAAAAATGCCTAACATTTAAAAAAGGGTTTTTAAAAGAGTGAAAGAAAATGTGTTTTAGATTTACAAAAAGAGTGTATAGTTTGAAAATAGAGCCAAATGCTTAAACATTTTTTAAGGTTTAGCAGAAAAGTGCTTTTTTTCGATAAATTTGGGTAGGGGAAAATTTTGGTTCAAATTGGGGTTTGTGTTTTAGCAATTCATAAACTGAAAATTTCAATAACTGCTTTTTGTGTTTTTAAATGTGCATGTTTTGTTTTTTTTGGGTAAGGAAGCCAAAAATGGGGGGCAATGAAAAATGATGTAGTCTACTTTATTGAGTATTAACATCTATTTATGTAAAGACAAGTTTGATGAAAGTAAAAATGAAGAAAATAAAGTCTTTGTCATTGTATTGTGCAAAATACAATACATTTGGGAAACTCTATCGCTGCACACACACGCCGCCTTGCTATGACACATATACTTATTAAATAGACAATTAAACCTTACAATGACATCCCAATGAGCAAAACATCTAAATGATACAGTTGGTGTAGGAATTTTATCGACCACCAGATGGAGGGTAGAGCCACTGTGTCAAAAGCTTCAAAGCCATCAAAGCATTTTTGTTGTAAAAGCCTCATTGCTTTAAAAGCCTCGTTCTGCAAAACCCTACCTAAAACCCTCTGTAAAACCATCAACCCCATTACTGTCACACATGCCTACTGTGCTGGAGCAAGGAGACTCCAATATTACAGAACTTTAATGGCCAGAACACCAGGAAAGCAACACGTAGCACTGGGGTGAGACTCAGCAGGGCCCGTATGAGATTTTTGACGGTATGATAACCTTAAGCAAAGAATCACGGTTTGAAATGTTTTTCATATACATATCATTCATATCATTTAGTTATATACAATAATCATACACATAATCTGATTTATTAATAACCCAATCTGAAGAAAAACAGAATGTTCTGACAAGCTTTGTGAAATTATACTACATGCCTGAATGAAACAAACAGCAGAAGCTCTGAATGAGATGCAGATTCACTCTCTGACTGCAGGAGGCGCCTCTGGAACACCAAATACAGACCAGATACAGCATTTCCTTGGTTACCGCTGTAAACAAAGCTGCTCTGCGCTGAAACACTGCTTTAATATGAACTATACAGAGACAAGATGTAAAGAAAATACCACGTACACTTTTTCAGAAGACAGTCCAGCTCCCCCCAGAAACACATTCATATAAACCCCAAATCAATATTGAGGATTTTCTTCCAATAGTTCGTGCATCATAAACAAGTGAGTGATCTGCCTGCTACAGTATTTTTCTCAGATAGATCCATCTTCAAGCTGCCTCTGGTCTGTATTAGCGGCCGTTTAACAGACTTCACATAAATGACATTTTGGGAAAATGATTGCATTGCAAGTCCAGGAACAGAGAGTTGCAATAAAGAAGCAAAAGCGCGTCCACCATTCACGTTATTTTTTATCATCAAGAGGGCTTGCGGACAGCCACGCTGACAACGTGGTATCTGTCACTTTCATAATGTCGAGCTCATCCGGTCCGCACGCTCATCTGCAGTTGAGTTTACTTTTAAAAACTGTGTGGACGCAAGCTGTGCACAAGACGGGAAAGGAACGCTTGAATGTGAAGTTCCAGGGGCAGCTCCTTAAGTTCGGTCATCCTACACACACGCAGACTACCCGGCTCACTTGCACCCAACAGGTGGAGGAGGGCCAGATGTTACTCTCTACTGCACTCAGTCTGAGGGATTCCTACTCTTTCAGTCTTTGAGGAGACATGGAAAACAAGCAGCGATACCGCGAGAACGTATATAATGTGGAAAATATTAGTGGTTTTGAAACCGTGAGAATTTTTCAAACCATGGTATACCTTGAATACTTGGTAATGCGGCCCATGCCTAGATGAGACTAACAATTCCAGACAGAGTTTTTTCAGAATCTTTCTTCTTCTTCTTCTGTTGAGGGATTTTATGGCAGTTTACAAACAAAGTGTATTACATGCATCTGCTGGACTGAGGTGCAGTTCATCTTTGGGTTTTTAAAAGAAACTGGAATAAGCAAAAAAAAAAAAAAAAAATATAAAAAAAAAATATATATATATTCTAAATCCCTACATGCTAACTGTGTATCTTTGATGAATGCTACTATAGGAGGCTATTTATAAAGCCTTGACCTGGGCTCTGCTAATAATGTTTCCAAGGAGAATACTTTCTTAGCTGTATTAACTGCCCTCTTTCAGTATTTCTCGTTCCCTATTAAACCTTCTATGATCTTAAAAGAACATACTCCACATCTTCTCTCTCTCCCACAAACCTCACAATTCCTAGATGGATGTTTCTTTATGATAAATAAATTGCTATTTAAACCAGTGTGTCCCTATTCGTAATCTGTTAAACCAAACCTCCTCCTGTCTATTTGTGTAACTTGTCCTTTTTCCTTGATATTTCTTTTGTTGTAATTTATATAAATGTCTACCCCCTTCTCCTGATCCCACTCAGACTGCCACATTGCATTCACTTTTTGGTTTGATTATTACCTTTATCTCTGACTTACTAAGTAGAACATTTATTTGAATTTCCTCTTCTTTTTGTTGCCTCTTTTGCAAGTTTGTCAGCTTGTTCATTCCCTCTTCTATACCTTGTGTGTGCGGGGACCCATACAAACTGCACTATTGTTCCCTGTTGATTAATTGTAAACATGATTTGATTGATTTCATTCAGGAGGTCCTGTCTACACCCTGATTCACCATTCTGAATAGATGTTAATGATGACATAGAATCAGAGCAGATAACAGCTTTAGGAGCCCTAGCCTCTTCTAGCCATTGCAATGCAATGATAATGGCTACCATCTCCGCAGTATAGATAGATAAATGATCAGTAGTTCGCTTTTTTGATATATATCCTTGATTCAGGAATATACACCCCAATTCCAGTCTTACCTCAGAATCCTTTGATGCGCCTGTATATATTTTTGCAGTATTGTAACACATATTCTCAATATACTGCCCTACCATATCTTTTGTTTCAATGATTACCCTGGGAGAACAAAACAACCAAGGTGGGTTATTGCCAGAGGCAAGGTCTTGCTACAATGTATATCCTCTATCTTTAACTGATTTGCTAATCTGTTGGCATCCCACCTAAAGCTACATATCTGCGATCTCCCATATTCCAACACTCACTTAGGACTTCCTTAGTAGGGTGTGATGCATTATGTCCTTTTTAAATTGATCCAATAAGCCATACACAATTTCAGGCTACTGGAGGTTTAATGGCATTTCTTCTGTCTCTCTACTTGTAGCGCTTGGTACAGGAGATGTTCTAAACGCCCCACTACATATTCTTAGACTTTTTAGCCTGCATTCTGTCCAGTTCTTTGATTTGTGTCTTTGATGCAGATTGGTACACAATACATCCATAATCAAATACTGATCTAATAATCAAAGCAATATAAATTCTTTTTAAAGAGATGTTCCTAGAAGCTCCCCATTTGTAAATTCCCTGTTAAACATTTCAATACATTATTTCCCTTTTTACATTTTTCCAACATTTTTTAGATATGTTCCTTAAACGTTAATTTTACATCAAGCCACACTCCCAGGTACCTAATAGTATTAACTTGCTTTAATAGTTGTCCATATAGCTTTAGTTCTACATTAGGGTTATTGACAGAGTAGAATGGAAGCACACATGGCTTAAATAATAAGGGAGCTAATGGGACACACCTGGAATCAATATAACTAAATGGGGAACACCTGGAAACACAATCAAGACAGGAACAGGAAGACCAAATAAGGACATAAAAACGATGGGGAAGGAAAGACACAGACACAGAGCAGAGTCCAACAATTACTATCCCTTTAGGGCTAATATAGTGTGTATTATGGAAATCATATAATGCAAATTAAATATTAAAAATGTCTATTTATAATAACTTACAAAATAAGTAACGACAATTGGCCATACATAACCAATTTTTCATGCAAAAATGGATGAGGAGCAACTTTTAACATTCTTTGAAAAGAAGACAACAGATGGTATGATATTTCATTGACCCGGTTTAAAGGCTTATAACATTATTGTGTGCTGTGTGTGATTGTCAGGGACTGAGAGATGATACTGAGGAAGCTATCTGTCGCAGTATCTGGTCCACTGAAACCGAACCTTTTGAAAACTCGCCTGCAAGGGGGGACGACTTTTAGAAAGTCCTGTAGCCAGTGAAACTGCACGATGTTGGCTTGTTGTAGAGTGCAGTGCCTGCGTGGGCAGTAAACAACCACCACTAACCTTTTTTGCAGGCTTCTGATTTGCCAGC
This sequence comes from Cyprinus carpio, assembly GCF_018340385.1. Classification (NCBI taxonomy): domain Eukaryota; kingdom Metazoa; phylum Chordata; class Actinopteri; order Cypriniformes; family Cyprinidae; genus Cyprinus; species Cyprinus carpio. The sequence continues at coordinate 15,845,893 of NC_056583.1, forward strand.
ATGGTTTTACACGTGGGGTTATACCACTACCTGTTATTTTGGCCAATGCTCTTGACAGCGGCTTCTTTAGCGTTTTTTTTTTTTTTTTTATTGAATGAAGAAGGAACAACTCCTGAGAAAAACTTGTATAAAAAATAACCATGTATGTGTGGACTAATGGCCTCAGAGTTTTATATGAGATGGACTCCATATAAGCCTCATTCAGAACTGTCAGCTTAGATCTTATTTTGTGCATATCTGGAGGATATCGGATTTGAATAACTGATGGTCCACACACAGTATGTGCAACTAATTCCAAATACAATTTGTTGTGTCCATAAGCGCTTTCTTTCGTTTTCACGGAAATGTGTGCTGGGTTTCTATGGCAATGCCGTTGCAAAATTGTTAAGCCAAAGCAAAGCTAAAACAAACAACAATAACAGGCAATACAGTTTTGCATGCCAGATGTTTTCTTTATGAAACTGATAAACATGTTGCCGTCGCGAGGTTATATTTGTCTCATGCTGTGGTGGTGGCAGAAAAGCAGGAAGCTGGACTGGCGACTTATTCCTTGCTTGCTGTATCTGCTGGAATTTTACAACTCATTAGGTGTCTAGCAGTAGATATTGTCTTTCCCGCTAACTTGCATTTTCCATACCACACAAACTTGTTCTGCAAAGAGTTTCATTATGCTTTCTACAAACTAAACAGCCTGACGTTGTGATTATTTTTACGGGCTCATGAGAACGTGAAAAATAATGATCCGATCAGTCAGACAGAACGGATTTCCCGAAATGCATTTGAATAGGGTTTGGGGTTCCAAACCATACTAATTGTTAGCTCGAAACGGGCATCAACTAAGGGTTGTCCACTCAGTTTCCATGTTGTTCATTTGCCTTTTGACTAAAATAGTCATCGGATTTCAATCCAGGCCATTGCACAAAAAATCGGATTTGGGCTGACAGTCAGAATGAGATTTTAGTACCCAACAGTGCCATTTACTTGGAGTTCAACTTAAAAATGTTATCTCCTCATTGCATGGGAACTCAGCTATAGTGGTCTCCCTTTGTTAAAATGGATCCCATCTGCTGAATGAATAAATATCAGCCGATTTCTAGCACTACAGTATTGGCAAAAGTATGTGAATCTTTGTTTAAATGAACAAAGTAAAAACGTTTTTTAACTGGAATAAAAAAAGTAAAAAAAGTAAAAAAGTTTTAAGTGAAAATTAAAATTGCTTAAATGATTTCGAGTCAAGCTTTAGATAGGCTCATAGTACTAGTACACTTGCAGACCATGGGTGATCCAAATGATATTATTAAATATTTTTGGGATAGTAAACAGCATTGTGCCGCCCGATTTGTGAGCTCTCTAGTCTAAAGCTTTGATTCCTAGATCATAACCGTATATTGTGCAAAGACTTAGTTGTTACCGTTTTAGGGAAAGTGCTTCTCTTTTAAATTGATTCATAATTAAAATATTACTTATTTTTAAATTCTTTAAATTTGTAAAAAGGAATTCACGGTGTCGTCCCCCCCTGCAGTCGCGGTGAAAATTTAATGTAAGCAGAACTTTAAAAAATAAAAAAGGTGTCCAAAAGGGATCTATTTTAGCCCCAATTTTGTTTAAAAGAAATGTTTTCCTTTTAAAACAAGAAAGAATTACACAAAGTTTATTTCCGTCTCTCAGTGTTTAGATACAGTGATGTGATCTCCTGCTGCATACTAGTTTATACCGTTCACTAAAAGGCTTTGGATTATGTATACCCATGCTGCCTTACACTTTGTGACGAGTGCCCTCTTCACGCACTGATTGTGTGCTTATTCTGTATGAAGTAGTGGGATGGTCCTCTTTGTTTCAAAGGAGGAAAATACACATGCTATTTTTTATTGTTATGGCATTGTTAGGTAAATTACAAATTTATATGTTATATATGTTATATAATAACAACATGTAATTATAGCACTAGATCTACTGCTAAACTTCTTTTTACAGGAGGTACTGAACTTGCCATTTGCCCATTTTTTGTACTTACTCTCACAGGGATCACACCCCACCATAATATTGCTCCAAAATTTTACTTCAAAAAATAACCATCAATTTAGAAGTAAATGGCAAAGGCCACTTTTCTGTTCTGTTTTTAAAAGACCACTCGTTGGCTTTGCTGTAATTTAGTCAAAAACATAAATACTCATTACATATCAAATGATCTGTTATGAACAGACAAAACAACAGTGACCACGTAATAAAATAAGAAGTAAAATAAAAGTAATAAAAGTAATAAAAAGCGTAATAAAACTTGTGTGCGTCGACGTTACTGTCAGATCCAATATAGTAGGCACAGCAATCTTCTTTTACTTTCAATCTTTTATAAAAAATCATCCTTCATCGAATTGTTCCTTGTTGTAAACTTGACTCCGTGGTCTAAACCAAGGAAGAGTGAACCAGAGGGCAAGTAACTTACTGGCACGTGGTCTGAAAACTTAATTAAAAATAAAGTTCTTAAATCTTTCCTAACATTAGGATCAGAAGGAAGGCATTGCAAAGACTGTTTTGATCTGTCAACTGCACAGTAACAGTATTTGTTCAAAATTTAGTATTGGGCAGATTGATTTCTGTGTAGACCTGCATTTGCCTCTCTCCACATACACAACACAAAACGCTTATATCCTCCTCTATAGACACAGTTTATCCACACACATTAAACATAAAATAAGTCAAAACATCAACAGCAACCTGTCATTTGGGCAGATTGGATTAAATATAAGCCTTTTCTAGACTAATGAGAAAGCTCTGAGTACAGTAACCTCTTATATGTCAAAAGATCAAGGGAATTTTGGTTTATCAGTTCATTGCCACTTTAATTGTTTCAAGAGTAAAAAACGGCCTTTTTTTTGCGGCTCATATGGACAAGCCGCCGAGTATTGTGTAAAATAAACGACTTCAATTTAAAAAAAAAACTGGCGGATCGTCTAATCTAAAAGGAACTACTTATTTTAATTTTTGACTGTCACTAAATGAGTTGCAGGGCAAATTTAGAGTCTATGTGTGGTTATTTATTTATTTTTAGTGATTTTTTGCGCTTGCCATTTTTGCCAGGACTCCTGAAAGAAAGAGATTTTACATCGCAATGGATTTCCTGCTAAAATAAGGAAATAAATAATAAAAAATAAACTAAAATAAAAAATAATCTATAACACTGATGATTTGATAACTTCTTTCAAAAACAAACTCGACAAATGTAAGACCAATATGGTTTAAATGACATTCACTCAAGTGATGAAGACTCCAGGCAAATCCAGGAGCCTATATAAATGACTGTAATTTTTCAGGGAGCAAGTGGAATTAAATAAGTCTCTAAGACTGACTGAAAGCATAAAATTTGTATTATTAGTATTCTCTATTATTATGGTTATTATTATTGTTGTTGTTCATCATGAGAAATCATAATAAACATCTATGATAAGAATGAAACTAAAAAACCTATCTCACAGTCAGAGCTTACCTTACTTGAGTTTGTCCAGAGTGTTTGAAGCGGTTTCGAGCAGCTTCAGCTCCTGCTTCTCCTGGGTGATTTGTGAGTCCAGATCCAGCTCTCTCAAGAGTGGCGAGGGCGTTTGAAATCAGAGAGGCTGATTGCCAGAGCAACACAAAAAACCTTCTTCTGTAACCATACAGTAGCAGATAATATAACAAACAGGAAATGTGTTCATTATGTGTAGTTGGTCTTGCACATGTTGTCTAGGAAAAACTATAGCTGCGTTCGGTTAATTGTAACAGTGATTGGGAGTATGATTAAAGCAGTACCAGTTTCCCACCATTTGACATCACAAGGATACTAATTACAATGTGCATTGAGCACACTGAGCATTATAGTCAATTACAGGACATGGCTAAGTAAAATGCAACGGCCAATCGGCGACTTTTAATATGGATCAATGTGACCAAAGAGGTGTTACGCGTGTGATATGCACTTGTCAAGATGTCATTAAAACAATCAAGTCCTTCACCACTGCATAGAACATCTCTTCTCTGATGACTGTGTGCTCCCACAGGAGGGCATAACACATAAATGTCCCTATTTGTGGACCACAAAACCAGTCATACGGTTAATTTTTGTTTAAATTGATATTATACATGTCATCTGAAAGCGGTATCTATAAGCTTTCCATTGTGTGTCGGTTTTGATTGGCTCGTAGGACACTATTTGGCTGAGATATACCAACTCGGCAATTTGAAAATCTATGAAAGAAAAAAAAAAAAAGAATATGAGAAAAAAAACAAATCCTCCTTAAATTTGTATGAATTAAGTTCTTAGCACTGGAATATTCACTAAGATAGAAAATTATGTTTTGATCTATTTACGGTTAGTGATATTTAACAGTATATTCACTTCAAGGAAATGGAGCTTTATCTTAATATCCTAATAATTTTATTATGTATCATATATAGATATATATTTTTTTTTTCTTGCCAATCTATACAAAAAAAATGTATAATTTTGACACATTACAGTGTATTTTGGCTTTTGGCTTTTGCTACACAAAATATACCTTGATACATTATACGACTGGTTTTGTGTTTCCCAGGTGGTCACATTTGTGTTAGTGTGGGTGTTGTATATATGAAAAAAAAAAAAAAAATTGGTGTGTTGTGCTGCAGAGCAGGGGTGGACTTCTTAACATTTTAATGCGCAGGGAGGGGGGGTAAGCAGCACTTTAGGGCACCATATGCTACTGGCGAACCAATTTGCAGCATTCGAGAAAGGAGAGCATAAATATATGTTGATTCTGGTTAGCATATAACCAGAAGTGTTGTTTAAGTTAAGAATTCCAAATACTGCAGAGTTGTTTTTGTCAAGTGCCTGAGCTCTACCAGAGCCGTCACATGGCAATAATCCTGCCGTCACATTATATGGACAAGTGTAGAATCTCGATTGATGCCAATTAAAGACATCCATTGTACAGTGTAGAGAGCATTATTAAAGGAACATTGTGGGTCAGCCAATGAAATAGAAGTTATTGCGACCGCCCTTTAGTGCTTATCTGAGGGAGCCGCTCTTTTACATGAATTATCGGGCGGATGTTACGTCACTTAGGGACGGGTTAGTGTTTCTGTCTATTTTGTTTATCTTTCTCGGTTGTGTCTGTTGCCTTATTTTACTGTCACTCTAAACAGGCCATTGCTGACTTTCTTGTGTTGTGCCTGTCAATCATACGGTGACGAAGCAGTTTGATTGGGAGTGTGCCCCTGTGAGGGCGGGATTCCCTATAGATTCACTCGCCATTGTTGGACACCTGTGGGGAAGCGGCTAGTCTAAAGGGAGGGTGCTATAATGGCTGTGTGAAGGATAGGGAGAGAGACTTTTTGCTTTGATTTTGGTTTGTACTGTGTCTGGTTTTGCCTTGTTTGAACTTGGTGTTGGTTAAGTGCGTGTGTGTCTATGCGTGAATGTTGCCTGTTGGGATCTTGCCCTAAGAAATTTATTGTGTGGAGCTTTGAAGTTTTTGAACAAGCTTTGACCAAGCTGGGTTATAGTGGATATGAGGCAAGGGGTTTAGGTAAGCCACGTCACGTGACATACATTTTACACAGTTTTGCATGGAATTTTTGTATGTTGATGTATGTATGGTTGGATGTGGATTTGTGCCACTCTCTCTATTTTGTTGGTTAGTCTTAGAGCAGTTAGTTACGACGTGTCGCGGACGTTGGAAGAATTTTTCTTTATCTTTTGTTTTGAGTTTCGGGAGTGTGATGGAAATGAGTAGTTTGTTTCCTTTTTGATTATGTATTTGGCACAATCCAGATCTTCCCTTTGTCCTCCTCAGTTTCTAAAAAAAAACAAAAATTTTTTAGCTGTGTTAAATATTGTTTTTCTGATGTAAAAGGTTATAGTTAATTTAATAAATTAACTTTATGTGACTATTGGTCTCTCGGTTTTCTCATTAACCTCAGTGTAATGGTGAACAGGCTGCTTCCGAACAGGGTTAATGTGCCCTATCTCACTCCCTAGATTGTTAAAGAGCTAGCGAAGGGTCGTAAAATAATGGGGGGCTCGTCAGGACCACCAATACGGAAATAATTAGGACACAGGTTCATCAAACCGTCTCTGTATCACTGGGGGTATTGAGAATTTGTACGTTGCGGTGGTTGTAACAGCATTCATAAGGATGGTTTATGTTGAGTTTTGGCCAGGGTTCGTTTGAAATGAAAGTCGCTAGACCATTAGATAGTAAACAGATAACTTGTAGAAGAGGATCGATTTGGTGATGATAGCAAGTCAAGTTTAAGATTTCAGTCTAACATGGTGAAAAAATGCTCGTAAAAAAGAGAGTAAGTCTGTGGTATGTAATCGCTTAGGGGGGTTGGGATGTGAGTGTGATTGTGTTGCGGAGGAAAGCTACAGTTGGGGAAAGTGTGGAGGGTGGATACTTTTGGGTAGGAGTGAGATATGCGACGCGCAGTGAGGAGGAAACTTACCAACCTATGGTGGAGGCTTGAGGGCTAATAGAGAGGGGGTTGCCTCCATTGAGACCCATTCTCACATATGTCTGTTTGCTCCAAAAGAGGGGGGAAACGAGACTAAGGGTCCGTTTGGCACGTTTGACAACTTGACTCGATCGGAGAAAGGTGCAGGCTCGGCAGGCAGAGATGAATTTCGCGGTTACAAAATCGTAAATTTGAAATCGAGGCGGAGACGCAGGTAAAAATGGCGGACAGCTGGAGCTTGACGCAATGCGAATTGTGGGAGGGTCCGCTGTGCTTACCAGATCTACCTCGAGTTAGTCCCGCTGCACTGACGTCTCCCATTGTAGTGCCTACTCCTACTGTTGCCCCAACGTCTGCCTTCATCCGTACTACAGAGTCATTCGATGTTTGGTAAAATATCACCCTAGTGCCACATTTTGTCGTGAGATGAGGTAGATTCATACTTTAGTGCCTTTTGAGCGCATGGCTATGTCTTTTCGGTGGCCAAAAGAAGTTGGGCTTGTTATTGCAATGTCGCTTATGTGGTAAAGCATTGGAGGTTTTCTCTACCCTTTCCTTGGAGGACAGTTTGAACTATGAAGCTGTATAAAATTAGCAATTCTACGTGCTACGAGTTAGTTCCAGAAGCATATCGGCAGAAGTTTAGAGGCCATAAGAAGAATTCTCTCAAACCTTTGTTGTTGAATTCTCCCGAGAGAAGGCACTTCCTCTTGATAAAATGGTGTAGTGCAACTAAAAACTGATGATTTTAATTCCTTAAGGGAATTAGTTCTGCTTGAGGAATTTAAGGGATGTTTATTCGACCGTGTGGTTTGTCTATTTGAACGAACAGAAGGTTAGTTTATTGTCGCAAGCTGCTGTTTAGCGGATGAGTTCAGCTCGCTCACTCATAAGGGTTTTGTCTTTTGTGTGACGCGCACTGAAAAAGAGCGTGTGGTTACTGGTTAGTCCGTCTCCAAACTCAGGTTGTTTCGGGAGAAGTCTGGTATGCCGAAGTCGAAAGAGCTAAGGGATTTCTTTTAGTGCCATAGTTAAAAATGGACATTGATTGCTGATTGCCACGGTGCTTATACGTAAGCAGCCGTCTAAGAACCCGAGAGTGTTGCATTAGTGAAGACTTTATCTACCGTCTGAATTAGTAATGTTGTTATGGAAGTTTGTGACATAAATTACAAACTTTGTTTATGCCAGGATTTGTTTCGTTATCTGGAAAGGAAAGAGGATCAGAAAGAAATCTGCATTCTCCGAGATAACAGGGGCTATGCAGTCAATTATGCGTATGATGTATTACCGTTCTCAGATGAATCATATTGTGGCTCAAACATTTTGATTCGTGGAATAGAAATTGCAGGCAGTGTCTGTACCCCTTGCATAATGTCCATTTACAAGGTACACTAGTTTTAGCTGTCGTGCGAGTTGGAATTCGTACTTCATCCCGTAAAAGGACTTACACTCATCTTAGGAAACGATTTGGCTGGAGGCAAAGTTTGTGCCAGCTCCAGAGGTGACATGATGTTCCGCAGGTTTGTCCCAATGGTTGTATGTGGCTGACTTTTGCATCCTGAAGTGTTTTATTTGCTTGTGCAGTACGCTTGTGCTCAGTCAGGTAAAACAGTGGACGAAGGTTGATTTGGCTGACTCAATGATGGGGATCTGCGTTAGCGGATGATGGGGAAACCCTGTGGGAACTAAGATAAGTGGTGAAATTGTTTTCTAAGGTGAAAATTCAGACAATTTACTTGAAAGTTTTAGTTCGTTAGATCTGCATGTACTCGTTCTCAGATCATTATGGCACAGAATGATGATTCCCTCTTTGAGTAAAGTTTATCAGCTGTGATTAGCTCCGAGGCTTGCAAAGAAGACGAAAAATACTGCATACTGCATAGACAATGTTTGAATTATGCGGAAGTGGTGCTCTAAGGTCTGAGGAGGATTTGGACTGGAACGTGGTATATCAAAGGTAGTTCCAAATAAATATCGGTTATACATGTATGGTGGGTGGCGCATGAAACATTGGCTCTCTGGGCATTTCGGGGGTAACGAAAAATTAACCAGGCGTATTCTTCAGCATTTTTTTGGCACTGGGTTGAAGCGGGACGTTGCAAAAATTTTGTTCGTAAGTGTCGTACTTGTCAAATTGCAGGAAAGCCGAATCAGGTTTATCTCACCCGCTCCACTGTCTCCATCCCGGTTTACTGAGAAGCGGTTTGAAAGAGGTACTGGTTGACTGTGTCGGACCATATGCCCGCAAACGAAGCGGGTAATCAATATCTATGTCCGAGAATGTGTAGAGCGGACCAGATTTTCCTGAAAGCTATTCCATTGCGGAAGGATTACGGCTCCTGTTATTCTGAAAGTTTGGGGGGACTTTTTAAGTTTCGATAAGTGATCTTGCACGTAAGTTCCTGGAAAAAATGCACAGTCGGAGATGAAGGATCGATTAGACAGACACGCTGTTTGCACGGTTTTTTCAGCCCGATGACAAGGTTGGGTGGGTATTATTACCAATACCAGGGTCTGCCATTGTCTGCTAGAATCTTACCGGTCAGTTATAACATCAGTTAGGAAACTGAGTGATACGGATTGTTATAGCACTCCCGCAAAGGCGGCGCAAGACGCGTGTTTGCCCCTTTACTAATATCGTTACTCCGGATTGCTTTTTTACAATATCAGGTTATGGCATTCGGGTTACGAAACGCCCCTGCTACGTTCCAGCGATTGATTTCAAATTGTCCTCGCTGGGGTACCAAACTGGCAAGCATATTTGATGGACCTGGTGATCTTTTCTAATGACTGGGGAAACGAGCATTTGTCATTTTGCGTACGGTGTTTGAACGTTTAAAACATGCATTCTTTTAACACTTAACCTCGCTAAGTGTGTTTTCGGTCAAGCCACTGTGGACCTATTAGGAAAGCAGGTAGGAAATGGGCAAAGTCAAAAGCCGGTAGTAGAAGAAAAAAAGTGGTTGGCTATTACTAAGTTTCCTGTACCGGTTACACGGCGAGAGTTAAGAACGATTTTGGGTATGATTCGGTACTACCGAGGTTTTGGTAAGAATTTGGCCACGGTAGTAAACTCTCTCTTACTAACCTCCTCAGCCCCTAAGCAGACCTTTTGTGTGGTCTGAAGAGTGTCAGGTGGCCTTTGAAATGCTAAGGCTTTGGGATGTGTACCAGGCCAGTTCTGGTGGCTCCTCAAATTTGAATCGTGCATTCAAGCTGGAGGTCGACGCGAGCGCAGTAGGCGCTGGAGCAGTCCTGATTCAGGAGGGTAAGGATGGGTGGACCATCCAGTTTGTTTTTTTTCTCGTAAATTCAATAAACATCAAGCAAATTATTTGTCTACCATTTGAAAAGGAAACCCTAGCCTTGCTACTAGCCTTACATTTCTTTGAAGTCTATTTTGGTTCTTCTAGTTTGCCTACAATTGTGTTTACTGATCATCATCCCCTTGTGTTTCTGTCTCCGCTCGCTGTACAATGCAAACCAACGATTGATGCGTTGGGCTCTGTTTGTGCAGAATTATAACTTGGAAATTCATCACAAGAAAGGTTCTGAGAACATCCTTGCCTGATGCTCTTTCTAGAGGTGATTTTTAGGTATGTGGGTACGATAGGGCTTCGCTTATGTTAGTGTTTTTGTTTTCTTATAAAACTATGAGTTTGATCTTAAATGTGGGGGTGTTACGTCCTTAGGGTACGGTTAGTGTTTCTGTATATTTTTGTTTCTCTTTCGATGTGTCTTTGCCTCTCTTTTTTACTGTCACTCTAACAGGCGCCGTTGCTGATTTGCTGTTTGCCTGTCAATCATCTGTGACGAGTTGATTGGGTGTGGCCCTGTGAGGGCGTGATCCTCATCATCCCGATGCTTGACACCTGGGGAAGCGCTATTTAAGGGAGGGAGATGTATTGCCTGCCAGTGAGCGGGTGAGAGAGACTTTCTTGCTTTGATTTTTTGTTTGTAATGTGTCTGGTTTTGCTTTGTTTGACTTAGTTTTTGTGAAGTGAGTTTGTCATGTGAATGTTGCCTGTTGGGATTGCCTAAGAACCTTATGTGTGAGCTTTGAAAGTTTTTAAACAGCTTTTCAAAGCTGGGTTAAGCCTGGAAGGAGGAAAGGGGTTTAGGTAAGCATGTCACGTGACAGACATTTACACACTTTAGATGGAATTTTGTCTTGTACACTAGGTTAGGGATTTGTGCCACTCTCTGTATTTTTGTTTGATTAGTTAGAGCAGTTTAGTTACGACGTCGCGGACGCTTGAAGTACTTTTTTCTTTATCCTTTTTGTTTTTAGTTTTAGGAGTAGATGGAAATGGTTTAGTTAGTTTCCTTTTTGATTATTTTATTTGGCACAAATCCAGATTTTTTTTTCCCCTTTGTCCTCCTCAGTTTCTAAAAATTTATCTTTGTTTAAATATTGTTGTTCTTGATGTAAAAGGGTATTAGTTAATGTAATAAATTAACTTTATGTGACTCTTGTGTCTCTCGGTTTTCTCATTAAATTCAGTGATATGGTTGACAGGTGGCCGAAAACTGGTTTAATGTTCCCCTTCTCAATCCCTAGGATTGTTAAGAGCTAAAGAAGGGTCGTAACATGTATAATACTCTGAATGTCTCAGAAACAGGAAATATTGACCTCAGTAAAGAAAGTATTGTGGTTTCAAGTCAGTGAATGAGTGGCAGGATGATTTTCACATTTCATTTTGAAGTAAATATTCCTTCAAAAAATTACTCAGAAAGTCTTATTCAGAACGTTTCAGTAATGGATTTTGGCCTGATTTTCACTGATTTTCAGCTACTCAAAGCCGACCTCCATACGTCATTTGCCGGAGCTGAATTCAGTGGACGTTAAAGTGATTAGTAACGTTTTGAATTATGGATATTCGTTCTTACCAAAACGTTTCCATTCACTACAGAAGGCCTTTGTTCAGCCCCCGGAGCCACGTGAGACACTTTTTTCTTTTTTAATGGATGGGTGCTTTTTATTTAACTTCTTTTGGACTGATGTACTACAACACCCGCTGAGTGCCATGAAACAGCTTTAAAGATCAAATACAATTTTTAATATAACTCCCGACAGGACTCGTCTGAAAGAAGAACGTCATTACAAACCTAGGGATGGATTGAAAAGGTGAGTAATTTATGGGCTAGTTTTCATTTTTGGGTGAACTTACCCTTTAACACTAGAACCGCCAGAGGTCGCTGTATACCTAAAACCGCCAGTGGGTAAATTTTACCCACGCACATTACAACTATTTTTATGGCTAAAGAACTTATTTCACTGTATTATACCACTGTCTTCACAAAGAAGTGTCTAGAGTCATGAAATGATATTGTCAAAGTCTATAGTTTAAATCCTGTTGGTTTATGTGTCAAGACGTATTAATGCATGGCGACACTAATCACTAAACGTAGCCTAAGTCAAGGTAGCCTAAAGCTAAAAAAAAAAAACAAAAAAAAACCCTTACAATTAAACACCTTGGCAGTGGACAACGACAAAATAGCCAGGGTAGTAGCCTAAATATGTGGGTGTTGTAATATTATTATTCAATGTCAATTAAATCAATATTCAGTAAGATAACCAATGCTATTCAAATTATTCAACCTAGCCTATAGACAATAATGAGCAATAATTACTTCACCACCACTGCATAGGATGATGCTGATGACAACTTCAACAGGTGCACATTTGCACCTAAATTATTTATTAATTTGTTTAGATAAATTATAATTTGAATAAGAGAACAACACCATTAAATTTGGGTAATCAAGAAAATGTTTTATTCATTACATCATATAGATCAGATTTTTTTTTTCTTCAGCAAACGACCAGACTAGAATAGCAAGACAGTAGCGAACAATAAACGATATGGCAAGATAATAATTTAACCAAAGTTTGACCAATTAGAGTAACGTTAGGCTAAAACATGTAAATATGATATCTGGATCACTGTCAGATGAGCCGTCAGATGCTGAGCCAACCCAGGGCGCATAAGACTCTCCATCACTCATGGCATTTAGTGTTTCTAATACCTACCTTCCATAAATCACCTTTTTTTTAGTCATTTGGGGACTTATTCAATAAACACTGATTAGAAATGTACAATGTTTACAAACATAGAGCACCAAGAGGATGACAGCGCATATAATACATGCATAGAATACATGTATTATAGAGCGGGGTAAATTTGACCCACTGGTGCGTCTAGGTCGGAAAAAATGACCAATTTTTTTGATCTGTTTTTATGTAAATAATTTTGAAAGCACAAACATGGATTGATAAAACATTACCCATAATTTAAGTTAAAAGTCAATGGACTGGCGAGACTTGAATGTTTTATTTTAAATCTGTTAGTATATTTGAAAAACAGCCCACAGGTACAATTTACCCAGTGGTGATTCTAGTGTTAACAACAAACTTTGAAATAGGCGCGCATGCAACAATCTACACATGAAATAATAGCTAAAACGTTTGTTAAAGCCACAGCATCAAACATGACAATTTTATGAAAACAATTAACTATTTTGCTCTAAATATCATTCTATATAACTCATTCATGTGGGAACTCCTGTCTTTTTGTGGATTCAATGTTGCTTTGTTTTATCACAGACATGATGACAGAAAATTATATTACTTTATAAAATCTCTATACTGGTGATACAGGCTATATTAATTGTTTTTTATTGTCTTCATGCTTCCATCAGGTCAAAAAAATGTGTCTATCCTGCATGTTTATTCAGTCTGTAGTTAATATCAGATACATTTGTCCATATAAAGGATTTTCCTGGAATGGTGATAGGTTTGAATACTTCAAACTCTCTCCTCTCTCCGTCTCACTGTGAAAACAGACTTTAAACATGAGAGTGTTTAAATGTTCCATAATGCATCACATCACCTCATATTGTGGGTAAAAACAAAACAAAACAAAAGAAAACTAAAAGGGGTGTGCTATTAATGCTTTTCGACTTTTTCAACTTTAGTTAGTCTGTAATGTTGCTGTTTGAGCAATAAAAAGATCTGCAAAGTTACAAAAGCTCAAAGTCCAATTCAAAAGGAGATATTTTATTTAACAGGAAATCACTTTTCAAAACAACTCACAACGAATGATTCGTTTGGGACTACAACGCATATTTTCTGGGATTTGATTTGATTTCACAAATATCGACGAATGGTAAAAGAGATCTGTTTGAGCTGCACTAGAGAACGAAACGAGTGTATTATCACAATGCGTTGGAGACACGCTAGCGTTCTCCCAAGGCAGACGAGCTTAGAGTGTTTACAATCATCCGGTTTAAATCACGGTCAAAATTGATTTGATTTTGAGGCAATATTTACACTGGAAAGCTTCAGCAGGCGGCGATGATAAGGGGGCCATGACCATTTCCCGACCAGGGGCGCCGAGTGCTGTGTCAATCACAACAACAGCGGCCTGGCCCAGCTCAACCAACACAACACAGAATGGCCAGCGTTACCAATCACAGCCGCATTTTTGTATTTCAGAAGGCGGGGGCCTTCATTTGATAGACAGAACTAGTCGAGCCGTTTATGCCAGAATGCGGAGAGAGGTGTTGTAAATAATGTAAAATATGTGTGAAAATAATATTTTTCTTCGAACAACTAATATGAAAGGCCTGTTCTAGAACACCTCCACAACCAAAGTCAAGACCTTGTAAAGAGCACATATCGGACCCCATTAAGTACTGTTAATAACCACAGTAAACTTGAGTATTTTTTTCAGCAAACTACTTTTGTTTACATCTTACTAATGAGCTAATATTATTTTTCCAATATTTTTACTTGGACTTAAGTAAATTATCCTTAAGTAGCAATAATTTTACTTAAGTACCGTTTGGTAGTCCGTCTGTTCCACACTGTAGACAGTACCAAAACCCTCTGGTTGATTTATTCCAGCTTTTGCAATTAGTTAAAAATATGGACGCTATATATATTGTTTACAAATAATCAAAGGTAACCCCTCAGATTTAGAAAAGCATATTCTGTCATTACAATAATTTATACACAGAACTAGGTTGGCACAGAGCCAAAACTGATATGACAGACACGAGAAATTCTCTTATTCACCACTTTAATTAGCTATTTGAAAAATTAAACCGAATGGACACATCATTCTTTCTGGCCTCACATCCTCCTTTTGTAAAGTCATATGGTATAAGAAACAAAATCTAGTAAGTTGATAAGACATCTGCAAACCGAACTATCCATTTAATTATAATTCTTTATTTTCGTTCCCACATTTTAGTGATCAGTATCCCCCCCAAAAAACAGGTTCTTAAAAGCAGGCGGGTAATTTGGTGCTGCTCTTGGTAGAATTTTGGCTGCTGGTCATGATGGAAATGATGTGGATCGTCTGTGTTCCTTATGGAAGCCTTGTTGTGTTCCGTAAATCACAACACAGAAATTTTCACTCCAATCCATGCTTTTAATGGGAATGCGCGCGTAATGCTTAATCTGGACTTGTTTAGTAAGTCTGGCCCTAAAATTACATAAATGCGATGTTGACTAGATTTTACTGTCAGTAAATCAGACTGCAGAGTTGGTGAAAACATGGCATCATTGCTTGTAAGCAGGGGTGTGTAATTCCAGGAAGCATAGGTAACTTACCATCGGCTCTAAACCCTGAACTCTCGGTTGATTAACCCAAACCTTGCTTACTGGAGGTACACTGGTTCAAAAATATGCCCGGGAGTAGGTTCATGCAACCCAGAGTAAGTTCCTGGTTAACACGCAAGATATTCTCAACAGAGCAATGAATCGACGAGTCACTAGCTGTTTCTCAATACCAAGAGTGCAAAGATCGGACTTGCGTCCTTGGTAGTTCGGACTTCGCAAGTTTGACTCGGGAGTGTGAACTCCTGAGGACGGGAGGACGCAAGTCCAGTAATCCTGCAATGGAACAGCAGTGTATTGATAACATCAGTCAACGTGGCTCTTTTGGGAAATTATTTACACTGTATGTCATTTACAATATGACGATAATTTAGATTTGATATGATACAAATTCATCCTCTCACTTCTGTTGTGTTGTTCATGTTGTTAACATAGTTGTGTGTGGAAACCGCCACAAAAAAATGTAGTCACACACAAAGGAACTAACATACATTCAGTGAAACAACATAAAAACTAACAACTAACAAATCACACAAAAAAATTGCCCCTTTTTGATTTAAAATATTGAAAGGCAAAAATCACAAAAATGGGGTTCGTGCAAACGAACAGAATACTAAAGCATTAACAATAAACCGGTTTTAGAGTAATAAATGTAAATACACAACATATAGTCTGATTATTTCACTTATAGCCGTATAATAAAATGAATAATTGACAAGCGCAAGCTCTGCCTTTTTTGTTAAATGTCAGTTTAAGAACAATTATAGCCATTATTAAAAGAATAGAAGATAAAAGTATAGCAACTTATGCAATATATAAATAAATCAAATACAAAACAATCTTCAGCATGATGCGGGCCACAAAAGTCCAGCGTGTATACATTAATAAAAAAAAAAAAATACATGCTGTATTAAACATAACTTAGTTCTGAGCCAAAACGATATAGCTGATAGACTGAGGAAAAGCTATCCTCAGTCGGCTTGGCCTCCTTATACATCGCCTAGTGTAGATGTCCTGGAGGGAGGGAGAGAAAGCAGTCTGTGGAACGGGTTGCTGGAGTAACTGATGATCCTCTGAAGAACTGAAGATCCTCCTTATACATCGCCTAGTGTAGATGTCCTGGAGGGAGGGAAACTCACCTCCAACAATCAACCCTTGGCAAATTTCTTCACAACCCCCAGCAGAGCTTTTCCCAAACCAGCCATTCATGCAGACAGTCAGCATGCTCTGCAGTGCAGGTGTAGAATGTTCGGAGGTTGCTGGGACTCATCCCAAACTTGCGGGACATCCCAAACTTCCCAGCCATTTCGGGGAAAAGAGCATGATGTCCTCTCATCACGCATCATGGTGTAGACCATGGGATCCTACGATGTTAACGCCGAGGAACTTAGCTGTTTATCCACTCCACAGGTTCTTGTCGATGGTGATGGGTGTGTGTTCTCTGCTCGGGTCTCCGAAATCCCCCACCAGCTCCTTGGTCTGTCATTGGTGAGAGAGGGTTCTCTCCCCATTCTCCCGGATGTTTAAACTCTTCTCTGTAGGCCGTCTCATCGTTGTGGGTGATCAGGCCTATCGTTGTGTGTCGCGATTTGACGAGACGTGGACCTGTGTTTTTTGGCTCACAGTCACCACAGCCCTGAGGAGCACCAGTTTTGGGTCAGTGGGTATGAAGTATGTTGCTTCTGACCACCTGACTTCTGCCTGTCAGGAACCCACCCTGCACAGAGATCTGTTAGTCCCAGAGTCTGGAGCTTCGAAACAATTGGGGCAGACACTATGGTGTTAAGTAGAGCTGTAGTCCACAA